>NW_022982135.1:416951-447673 GCF_902652985.1 Pecten maximus
CACACACACAACTCCTATGTACATCACGACCATTTTCTGTCTCACACTTATGTTGTACATCCTCAACTCTACACAATGATTTAAGTACCAATCTCTCCACTGTCTGAAATATACCAACGTTTCCTGTCCGTGCCACACAATGGAGCGTGCTTCGTCTCTTGTAATCAGTCTCATGTACCAAGTCTGGGTAAGTGTCACACAACATGGTCACCATCTCTTCTCTCTCAAACAAACACGCCTCGTGTAGGACATTGATATCTGTAGTATAATATATATGATGATTGTGACCAGCGTGCCCTCGCTGTAGGAATGACGTCATACTTTAGTATTTGTGTCAGTAGTTGTACACTCCCACCCTCCACTACAATAAACGGTGTATCATTGTCGGGTGTGGCACCCACAGAAAGGAGACACGAGACACGATCTTCTAAACCAGCAGAGCAAGCTCCATTTAACAAGGCACATTTTATCAGTTGGTGTAAGTTTTTGTCATCATTCTGACCACTTAACCAACTAATAAATCCCTGTAGAAACAGGGTGTCTGTCCATACATCTAATCTAACTATATAGTCAGACAATCTGTGGTCCCAGTCATATCGTCGGACATCAGATTCACACTCTCTTGACCAAACGTTTATACATGTGTTCACTACTAGATTTTATAACTATTTTATTAGCTGTGGATTTTGATGTTGATATATAGTGGAGGAACTTTCGGGGACAATTTTCTATAAACCCAATTTTTGTGTCCTTGCCATACAAAAGGGCAACAGTGTCCTGAACAGAATCATGACAAAATTTGTAAATTGAATCATCATCATCATCATCATCATCACCATCATCATCATCATCATCAAAATCATCATCATCATCATAAAAATCATCATCATCATCATAAAAATAATATTTTCTTTTTTCAACCAGAGATCCAAACATTACATCTAAACTTTTCCGCAGAGATCTGATTTTGTCTGCATGATCAAGTTTAATTCCCTGGAAAGCTTCATCAAGCTTTTTCCTGTCAAAACTTTCACTGTTTTTAGGATCTAAATCCCCTTTCTTAACCCTCCCATCATTGAGAAAGAGAAACAGAAGAGCATAAAAGTGCTCCTTTGGTAATTTCTTCAAAGTTGTTTCCATGAAATGAAATGGTTGTTTGAAGAAATGAACCCCCTCTTTTTGTAAGCTGGGAACATCCCTATAAAGTCGACAACACTGTGGAAATCCTATATCTGGGGCAAGTTTGACTATTTCAGATTCCTTTCCACTAGGAAAGGTTTTAATTTCTCGGACATAACTTTCTAAAATAAGCTTTTTTTCTGCGATTTTTATGCAGTTTTTACCTCTCAAATCAATGATATTTTGTTCGAAGAATTCACAAGAAGATAATTGTGTGCTTTTGAAAATTTCATCTCGAACATTTAGTATCAAACAATTTGATCTATTATGGAGTTTCCCACAAAATGTCGACTTAATGGAGACTTCCCTTTTCTTTAAATCTTCAGCGATTTCCCCACTAACATCATCAACATATACAGCTAATTGTGTGTTTGGCTCAACAATTTTATCCCATTTGGCCATGCTGTAAAGCTGGACAGGATCCTTTGACAGTCTGGTATCCTTATCATCGCCGTCCATTAGCCACTTCAACAGTTGGTAACCCATTAAAGTCTTCCCATCCCCTGAGGCACCCTTGATGAGGACAACGCTGTTCTTTCTGATCATTTCTTTAGCGTCTTCCAAGGCTTGTGTAGAGATCACCTCTGGTTTTGAGGTTTGATCAATGGTTGTTAATCTTGTTGTTTCTGCAATCAGAAAGATTATTAAGACTTTATCATTTCTGACTATTTTATAATTTTACTTTTAAAATTAGCGAAGTAATAATTTTCATGTTAAATCACAAGACTTATTTTTAATTCAGATATATAAGTAAGATATTTCTTATTATTAAACATTAGAGATATTTATTTAAATAGTTATATCTGTATTTCATATAAATATCTCTCCAAAATGAAATAAAAATTTAATCTAAATACAGTTATCTCTATTTCATACATAAATAGATATATACAGATATCTCTATTTCATACATAAATAGATATATACAGATATCTCTATTTTATACATAAATAGATATATACAGATATCTCTATTTTATACATAAATAGATATATACAGATATCTCTATTTTATACATAAATATATACAGATATCTCTTTTTCTAATACAGATATCTATATCGTAAATTAATACAAATTCAAGTGAAGATATTTTAATCAAATGGGTAGAAACACCAACAGTTTGCCATAATGACCATTACAGTTTTTACCCATTTAATTTAATTATCTATTGCTCGGTTTCAGAAAAGTCGTTTATATCAATATAGCCCAATAGACCACATTTGACCCTGCCCCTCAGGCCCCTATGGCAAGCCGTTTGGGTTTTTACCTATTAAATACAGATATCTGTATTTAAAATAAAGATATCTGTATTTCTACAACAATTAGAGATATCTCTATTTGAATTAAAGATATCTTTATTTGACATGAAATAGAGATATCTGTATTTAACCATCAAATAGGAAAAACGACTGCTCCCTTGACTCTCCCTTTTGCGCATGACGGAAGTAAAGCCGTAAAACTGTGAAGCCTGTAAATAATGCCAATGTATACATGAATTAGGGATACGATCTCTTAGTCTAACAACATTGCGCTTTGCTGCCCTAAGCCGTAATAACTGCGCATCTGTTACAACGTATCCGCTTTCAATGGTACTGCGTATAGCCGCAACAGTTGGCTCTATTTCCCGTAGAATAGTTGCCATGTTCTGTTCTTTAGAAATCCTCCCAAGTTCATCGGTTTGACCTACATCTCTCATGCATGCATAAATGGGATCCACATAGGCCGATTTAATTACAAGCGTTTAGTTAACACTGATCAGGATTAGGGAGTAATCATTATTTTCTTTGTGTTTCAATATTAATCTTCGCACTGAGCAAACACATGTAAATACAGATATCTTGAATTCAAATAGAGATATCTGTATTTGAAATAGAGATATCTGTTTTGCAAAGTAATTGCAGATATCTCTATTTGAATTAGAGATATCTGTATTTCAAATGAAGATATCTCTATTTAAACAAAATTAAAGATATCTCTACTTAAAAAAGGGATATCTTTAATTCAAATAGAGATATCTCTATTTTAAATAAAGATATCTTTAATTGGACAAGAATTAAAGATATCTCTATTTGAAATAAAGATATCCCAATTACAATTAAAGATATCTGTAATTCAAAGAGATATCTGTATTTGAAATAGAGATATCTGTAATTTAAAAGAAGATATATCTTTCTTTTCAGTAGAAATAGAGATATCTGTATTTAACTTGGACATATCTTTATTTAGATAGAGATATCTGTATTTCAAATGAAGATATCTCTATTTAAACAAAATTAAAGATATCTCTATTTAAAATAGGGATATCTTTTATTCAAATAGAGATATCTGTTTTGCAAAGTAATTGCAGATATCTCTATTTGAATTAGAGATATCTGTATTTCAAATGAAGATATCTCTATTTAAACAAAATTAAAGATATCTCTACTTAAAAAAGGGATATCTTTAATTCAAATAGGGATATCTCTATTTGAAATAAAGCTATCCCAATTACAATTAAAGATATCTGTATTTGAAATAGAGATATATGTAATTTAAAAGAAGATATCTTTATTTTCAGTAGAAATAGAGATATCTGTATTTAACTTGGACATATCTTTATTTTAAATAGAGATATCTTTATTTAAATTACAGATATCTCTAATTAAATAGCGATATCTCCATTTCAAATAGAGATATCTTTAATTAAATAGAGATATCTTCATTTCAATAGGTAAAAACCCAAACGGCTTGCCATAGGCCCCTGGGGGGTCAGCCCCATCATTTGTACAACTTTGAATCCCCAACCAATAGTGATGCTATCAGGCAAATAGGAGCAATATCCTTTGCTTAGTTTCAGAGAAGAAGACGTTTATATTAATAGAGCCGAATTGACCCCTTTTGGCCCCGCCCCTCAGACCCCACCATTTGTACAATTTTGAGTCACCACCCCATAGGGATGCTTCTGACCAAATTTGGTCAAATTCTGATCTGTGGTTATGAAGAAGTCAATTGTTGACGGACGGACGGACGGACAGACAGACCAGGTGAGCTAATAAGTGAAATAAATACCATATACAACAACCTACTCATTGTGTAACCTCTACTTCCATCAGTCGGCCACAATGACTACATGACGTATCAGGTAACATATGGCCATGACCTTTGATGGATGATTAGAGATTGTTATTGTTTATACACACTCAATTATTTCGTGTGGTCTTTAACACACAAACATTTATGTTTCAAATATTTCATAAGCTGCTGTCATATCCTTGATGGAGTTTCTGCGTGGTCTTTATTGTTGATATGGATGGTTTCCTGGACCTCTCTTCCATCAAACAAATATCTTCATGTCAAACATCCTTTAGCAGACTCACCTATCACAGCTCTCAACTTAGGATTCCTTCCTGTAAAACACAAGGATCCAATATTAGATATTTCACAACGATTAAGAACCAGAACAGAGCTTGAATGTATTTTTATTTTCTATGTGAAAGACAAGACTTTTAGAATTAAAGTAAATCCTGAAAAAATTATCAATACCCAGAATCCTTGCCAGTAATCCACATGATCAGCTTAATATAGACAGAACTATAGTAAGAGTACTGACACATCAGACAGAGCCCAGCAATATTTGACAATTTATCTGAGCGCTACATTGATAATGAATTTCTGCCTTTACAGGTATGCTGCGAAACATGTAACTGAGTTTTCAAGTGTGACCTTTGATTTACTTTGATTGAAAATTAGAATTAAATCTGATTTTCATATTAGCTTGGTGTTTTGATGTTATGGTGTAAATATGAGCTATATTAGTTCAAGGGTTCACAAAATATCTTGTATAAGGACTTTTTATTTCTGAAGTGGGCTTTTAACCTTTATCTTGTAAAGCTTGGGTTTCCTGATTCTTCTTACAAAATTTTGGATTAACAGATGGACAGATACAACTTGTGAGTTCAACGATTTCATATGATTATCTGTAATTGCCCTAATCTATCCTATTTTTTTTTTCGGCTTGTAAAACACATGTATGCTGACATCATGATGTTTGGGGTAAACAAACACAAGAGGCCCAGATGGTCTGCACCACTCACCTGGATATATCAGTAATAATGGCAAAAATATTTTTATATTTTTTTTTTATATATTTATAAGGGACCAGGGGGAACCTACTTATGAGATTTGAGCAAGATCCATTCAGTACTTTGAGAAATAGAGATAACAAACTTCAATTGTCAAAATCCAAGATGGCGGTCTGTCGGCCATATTGTTTTCCAATTGATCTCAAAATGCAATAAACATAAAGAGGCACCAAGGGGAACCTCCATATGAAATTTGAGAAAGATCCCTTCAGTACTTTCTCAGAAATAGCGATAACAAACTTCAATTGTCAAAATCCAAGACGGCTGACTGTCGGCCATGTTATTTTCAGATTGGTCTCAAAATGCAATATGCATAACTAGGCACCAAGGGAAACTTACATATGAAATTTGAGAAAGATCCCTTAAATACTTTCTCAGAAATAGTGATAACAAACTTCAATTGTCAAAATCCAAGATGGCTGCCTGTCGGCCATGTTGTTTTCAGATTGGTCTCAAATCGCAATATGCATAACTAGGCACCAAGGGAAACTTACATATGAAATTTCAGAAAGATCCATTCAGTACTTTCTCAGAAATAGTGATAACAAACTTCAATTGTCAAAATCCAAGATGGCTGCCTGTCGGCCATGTTGTTTTCAGATTGGTCTCAAATCGCAATATGCATAACCAGGCACCAAGGGAAACCTACATATGAAATTTGAGAAAGATCTCTTCAGTACTTTCTCAGAAATAGCGATAACAAACTTCAATTGTCAAAATCCAAGATGGCTGCATGTCGGCCATGTTGTTTTCCGATTGGTCTCAAATCGCAATATGCATAACTAGGCACCAAGGGGAACCTACATATGAAATTTGAGAAAGATCCCTTCAGTACTTTCTCAGAAATAGCGATAACAAACTTCAATGGTCAAAATCCAAGATGGCTGCCTGTCGGCCATCTTGTTTTCCGATCGGTCCCAACATGCAATCTGCATAACTAGGCACCAAGGGGAACCTACATATGAAATTTGAGAAAGATCCCTTCTGTACTTTCTCAGAAATAGCGATAACAAACTTCAATGGTCAAAATCCAAGATGGCTGCCTGTCGGCCATGTTGTTTTCCGATCGGTCCCAAAATGCAATATGCATAACTAGGCACCAAGAGGAAACTACATATGAAATTTGAGAAAGATCCCTTCAGTACTTTCTCAGAAATAGCGATAACAAACTTCAATGGTCAAAATCCAAGATGGCTGCCTGTCAGCCATGTTGTTTTCCGATCGGTCCCAACATGCAATCTGCATAACTAGGCACCAAGAGGAACCTACATATGAAATTTGAGAAAGATCCCTTCTGTACTTTCTCAGAAATAGCGATAACAAACTTCAATGGTCAAAATCCAAGATGGCTGCCTGTCGGCCATCTTGTTTTCCGATCGGTCCCAACATGCAATCTGCATAACTAGGCACCAAGGGGAACCTACATATGAAATTTGAGAAAGATCCCTTCTGTACTTTCTCAGAAATAGCGATAACAAACTTCAATGGTCAAAATCCAAGATGGCTGCCTGTCGGCCATGTTGTTTTCCGATCGGTCCCAAAATGCAATATGCATAACTAGGCACCAAGAGGAAACTACATATGAAATTTGAGAAAGATCCCTTCAGTACTTTCTCAGAAATAGCGATAACAAACTTCAATGGTCAAAATCCAAGATGGCTGCCTGTCAGCCATGTTGTTTTCCGATCGGTCCCAAAATGCAATATGCATAACTAGGCACCAAGAGGAACCTACATATGAAATTTGAGAAAGATCCCTTCTGTACTTTCTCAGAAATAGCGATAACAAACTTCAATGGTCAAAATCCAAGATGGCTGCCTGTCGGCCATGTTGTTTTCCGATTGGTCCCAAAATGCAATATGCATAACTAGGCACCAAGGGGAACCTACATATGAAATTTGAGAAAGATCCCTTCAGTACTTTCTCAGAAATAGCGATAACAAACTTCAATGGTCAAAATCCAAGATGGCTGCCTGTCGGCCATCTTGTTTTCCGATCGGTCCCAAAATGTAAAAAAAGTTTTGTATGCATCTTCCAACTATGGTTTCCACCAAGTATAAACCAAACCCATTTTATTTTTGCAATATTTCCCATATTAGCTCCCCCCCCCCCCCCCCCCCCCCCCCCCCCCTTCGCCAGCGTAAAGGGACCCAAACCTTCCATTTATACAACCTTAGATCTCCTTTGCCCAATGATGCTTCACCATTCATGTCAAATCTGTTCCTCTTCCCCAAGGATGTTTCTGACCAAATTTGGTTCAAATCCATTGAGTACTTTGTGACAAGAAGTGGTTTATAGGATTTACCTCTATTTTCATTATTAGGCCCCGCCCCTCAGGCCCGAGGGGAGTCACAGCCACCATTTATGCAAAATCTATTTCCCTCGATCCCCCAATGATCTTTTTGGTTCAAATCTATTCAGGTGTTTTTGACAAGTAGTGATTTGAAGCAAATGTTGACGGACACTTGACGTCGACGTAGCACCATGGCACAAGTTTACCAGCCCTTCTGGTTAGGTGAGCTAAAAACTGTTGCCCTTATTTCTAACTTCTGAAGGATGAACTGTTGATGCAACTCACACATATACTTGAGTGAGTACAGACAGACAAGCAGACAGACAGACAGGAGACAGACAGAAATAACCCTCCTAAACCTCGCTACAGATACACCTTATAAATTTGGCATTTTATCTTAGTACCTTCAGGACAAAGAACATGGTGTGATCTCGAGTCTCAAAAATTTCATGCTTTTTGTAGTTCTTCAGCTAATATATTACTAACACCCTCGCCCCAGAGTCTATCATACCTCCATTTGTGGATGAAGATTGTTTCATGGCGCTGACATCTTCCTTCACAGCAGCAACGTCTTCACTCACAGCAACAACAGTGCCTTAAAAATAAATCTTTTAGGTTATCTATGTCTGTTGTCACACGTGCACAATCATTTCATCTTAGAACATCCTACATATCCTACCTCTTAGGTTATCTATGTCTATTGTCACACGTGTACAATCATTTTATCTTAGAACATCCTACATATCATACCTCTTAGGTTATCTATGTCTGTTGTCACACCTGTACAATCATTTTATGGTAGAACATCCTACATATCATACCTCTTAGGTTATCTATGTCTGTTGTCACACGTGTAAAATAATTTTATGGTAGAACATCCTACATATCATACCTCTTAGGTTATATGTCTGTTGTCATCTTAGAACATCCTACATATCATACCTCTTAGGTTATCTATGTCTGTTGTCACACATGTCAATCATTTCATCTTAGAACATTCATTGAGTGATCTTTATTTGGTCTTATATGTTAAGACTGGTTTTTCTACTGATTCAATCCTTCCTTTTTGCCTTTTGATCATTAAGCATTAAGTACCTACTGACCAAACATCATGGAAAAATTTCAAAAGAAGACTTTTGAAGTTCTTCCCATCTCATATTTACCAACACACTTATGACTGTCTGTTATACCTTCAATTGTCGATGAAAAATGTTTCAGGGTACTGACATCTTCCTTCACAGCAGTAACGTCTTTCCTAACAGCTCCAACGTCATCACTCACAGCAGTAACGTCTTTCCTAACAGCTCCAACGTCATCACTCACAGCAGTAACGTCTTTCCTAACAGCTCCAACTTCATCACTCACAGCAGTAACGTCTTTCCTAACAGCTCCAACTTCATCACTCACAGCAGTAACGTCTTTCCTAACAGCACCAACGTCATCACTCACAGCAGTAACGTCTTTCCTAACAGCTCCAACTTCATCACTCACAGCAGTAACGTCTTTCCTAACAGCACCAACGTCATCACTCACAGCAGTAACGTCTTTCCTAACATCACCAACGTCATCACTCACAGCAGTAACGTCTTTCCTAACAGCTCCAACTTCATCACTCACATTATCAACATGATGACTCACATCATCAACAGTTCCTGTCAAAATGTTAAATAAAAACAGTTTTATTAATATTTCTATTACGTACATGTACCTGTAATTGTCCTCTCCTGTAAACAGTATTTCTTGATCAAAATAGTAGAAGACAATTTTAAGTGACTAGGTACAACATGTATATGAACATTTTTGCTATGTGTACATATGGTTAAAATCATTAAAAGGGTTCTTATTGAATTGATGCCAGACTGGTCTTCATTCCACTTTTCTCATCTTTTCTCTTTTCCTCTTACATCATTTGAAAACAAGATTAACCTACAAATAAAATCTGAGAGAGATCCATCAAGAACTCTGTCAAAAATGGTGATAATTGAAACTTTAACGGATAAAATCCAAGATGGATGTCTATTTTATTGCTTATTTCAAAACTTACCATTGTCTTAACCACAGCATTGGATATCAGTAAAGCTTAATGGGGGTCAATACATAATAAAATCTGGGTCAGATCACCAGTCTCAGATACCATGTATTAAGTACCTCTAGATACATTAGTCATGTACATTAGGTTTGGTATAAAATCTGGGTCAGATCACCAGTCTCAGATACCATGTATTACGTACCTCTAGATACATTAGGTTTGGTATACAATCTGGGTCAGATCACCAGTCTCAGATACCATGTATTACGTACCTCTAGATACATTAGCCATGTACATTAGGTTTGGTATACAATCTGGGTCAGATCACCAGTCTCAGATACCATGTATTAAGTACCTCTAGATACATTAGTCATGTACATTAGGTTTGGTATAAAATCTGGGTCAGATCACCAGTCTCAGATACCATGTATTAAGTACCTCTAGATACATTAGGTTTGGTATAAAATCTGGGTCAGATCACCAGTCTCAGATACCATGTATTACGTACCTCTAGATACATTAGGTTTGGTATAAAATCTGGGTCAGATCACCAGTCTCAGATACCATGTATTAAGTACCTCTAGATACATTAGGTTTGGTATACAATCTGGGTCAGATCACCAGTCTCAGATACCATGTATTAAGTACCTCTAGATACATTAGGTTTGGTATACAATCTGGGTCAGATCACCAGTCTCAGATACCATGTATTACGTACCTCTATATACATTAGGTTTGGTATACAATCTGGGTCAGATCACCAGTCTCAGATACCATGTATTAAGTACCTCTAGATACATTAGGTTTGGTATAAAATCTGGGTCAGATCACCAGTCTCAGATACCATGTATTAAGTACCTCTAGATACATTAGGTTTGGTATACAATCTGGGTCAGATCACCAGTCTCAGATACCATGTATTACGTACCTCTAGATACATTAGTCATGTACATTAGGTTTGGTATAAAATCTGGGTCAGATCACCAGTCTCAGATACCATGTATTACGTACCTCTAGATACATTAGTCATGTACATTAGGTTTGGTATAAAATCTGGGTCAGATCACCAGTCTCAGATACCATGTATTAAGTACCTCTAGATACATTAGGTTTGGTATAAAATCTGGGTCAGATCACCAGTCTCAGATACCATGTATTACGTACCTCTAGATACATTAGGTTTGGTATACAATCTGGGTCAGATCACCAGTCTCAGATACCATGTATTACGTACCTCTAGCTACATTAGGTTTGGTATATAATCTGGGTCAGATCACCAGTCTCAGATACCATGTATTAAGTACCTCTAGATACATTAGTCATGTACATTAGGTTTGGTATAAAATCTGGGTCAGATCACCAGTCTCAGATACCATGTATTAAGTACCTCTAGATACATTAGGTTTGGTATAAAATCTGGGTCAGATCACCAGTCTCAGATACCATGTATTAAGTACCTCTAGATACATTAGGTTTGGTATACAATCTGGGTCAGATCACCAGTCTCAGATACCATGTATTACGTACCTCTAGATACATTAGGTTTGGTATAAAATCTGGGTCAGATCACCAGTCTCAGATACCATGTATTACGTACCTCTAGATACATTAGGTTTGGTATAAAATCTGGGTCAGATCACCAGTCTCAGATACCATGTATTACGTACCTCTAGATACATTAGTCATGTACATTAGGTTTGGTATACAATCTGGGTCAGATCACCAGTCTCAGATACCATGTATTACGTACCTCTAGATACATTAGTCATGTACATTAGGTTTGGTATAAAATCTGGGTCAGATCACCAGTCTCAGATACCATGTATTAAGTACCTCTAGATACATTAGGTTTGGTATAAAATCTGGGTCAGATCACCAGTCTCAGATACCATGTATTAAGTACCTCTAGATACATTAGGTTTGGTATACAATCTGGGTCAGATCACCAGTCTCAGATACCATGTATTACGTACCTCTAGATACATTAGGTTTGGTATATAATCTGGGTCAGATCACCAGTCTCAGATACCATGTATTAAGTACCTCTAGATACATTAGTCATGTACATTAGGTTTGGTATAAAATCTGGGTCAGATCACCAGTCTCAGATACCATGTATTACGTACCTCTAGATACATTAGGTTTGGTATACAATCTGGGTCAGATCACCAGTCTCAGATACCATGTATTACGTATACCATGTATTACGTACCTCTAGATACATTAGGTTTGTTAAAAAATCTGGGTCAGATCACCAGTCTCAGATACCATGTATTACGTACCTCTAGATACATTAGGTTTGGTATAAAATCTGGGTCAGATCACCAGTCTCAGATACCATGTATTACGTACCTCTAGATACATTAGTCATGTACATTAGGTTTGGTATACAATCTGGGTCAGATCACCAGTCTCAGATACCATGTATTACGTACCTCTAGATACATTAGTCATGTACATTAGGTTTGGTATAAAATCTGGGTCAGATCACCAGTCTCAGATACCATGTATTAAGTACCTCTAGATACATTAGGTTTGGTATAAAATCTGGGTCAGATCACCAGTCTCAGATACCATGTATTAAGTACCTCTAGATACATTAGGTTTGGTATACAATCTGGGTCAGATCACCAGTCTCAGATACCATGTATTACGTACCTCTAGATACATTAGGTTTGGTATATAATCTGGGTCAGATCACCAGTCTCAGATACCATGTATTAAGTACCTCTAGATACATTCGGTTTGGTATATAATCTGGGTCAGATCACCAGTCTCAGATACCATGTATTAAGTACCTCTAGATACATTAGTCAATTACATTAGGTTTGGTATACAATCTGGGTCAGATCACCAGTCTCAGATACCATGTATTAAGTACCTCTAGATACATTAGGTTTGGTATATAATCTGGGTCAGATCACCAGTCTCAGATACTATGTATTAAGTACCTCTAGATACATTAGGTTTGGTATACAATCTGGGTCAGATCACCAGTCTCAGATACCATGTATTACGTACCTCTAGCTACATTAGGTTTGGTATACAATCTGGGTCAGATCACCAGTCTCAGATACCATGTATTAAGTACCTCTAGATACATTAGGTTTGGTATAAAATCTGGGTCAGATCACCAGTCTCAGATACCATGTATTACGTACCTCTAGATACATTAGGTTTGGTATACAATCTGGGTCAGATCACCAGTCTCAGATACCATGTATTACGTACCTCTAGATACATTAGTCATGTACATTAGGTTTGGTATATAATCTGGGTCAGATCACCAGTCTCAGATACCATGTATTACGTACCTCTAGATACATTAGGTTTGGTATAAAATCTGGGTCAGATCACCAGTCTCAGATACCATGTATTACGTACCTCTAGATACATTAGGTTTGGTATAAAATCTGGGTCAGATCACCAGTCTCAGATACCATGTATTACGTACCTCTAGATACATTAGTCATGTACATTAGGTTTGGTATACAATCTGGGTCAGATCACCAGTCTCAGATACCATGTATTAAGTACCTCTAGATACATTAGGTTTGGTATACAATCTGGGTCAGATCACCAGTCTCAGATACCATGTATTACGTACCTCTAGATACATTAGGTTTGGTATAAAATCTGGGTCAGATCACCAGTCTCAGATACCATGTATTACGTACCTCTAGATACATTAGGTTTGGTATAAAATCTGGGTCAGATCACCAGTCTCAGATACCATGTATTACGTACCTCTAGATACATTAGTCATGTACATTAGGTTTGGTATACAATCTGGGTCAGATCACCAGTCTCAGATACCATGTATTACGTACCTCTAGATACATTAGTCATGTACATTAGGTTTGGTATAAAATCTGGGTCAGATCACCAGTCTCAGATACCATGTATTAAGTACCTCTAGATACATTAGGTTTGGTATAAAATCTGGGTCAGATCACCAGTCTCAGATACCATGTATTAAGTACCTCTAGATACATTAGGTTTGGTATACAATCTGGGTCAGATCACCAGTCTCAGATACCATGTATTACGTACCTCTAGATACATTAGGTTTGGTATACAAGAGGCCCAGGGGCCTTAACGGTCATCTGACTCTAAATTAAAACCCTTATATTATTGTAGTATGCATTCTCTGTAGCAAGTATATAGTGGCACTGTTGGCCATGGTGGCCATCTTGGATATCTGACCGACCCAATAAATAATAACACTTGGTCTGGACCATCTAAGGATCATTTCTGGTAAGTTAGAGCTGAATCCCACCAGTGGAATTTGAGAAGAAGTTTGAAATAGGTGTTGTTCAGGAAAACCATGATTGCGCAATCATGTTACAAAATGGCCGCCATTGCTGCCATGCCAAAGTTTTTACAAGGCCGAAAAAATAGCAACACTTTGTTGGCACTCCTTCCTTAACATCCTCACCAATTTCAAGCTCAATGGCACCAGTGGAACTGGAGAAGAAGTTTAAAATGTGTTTTTTAAGATGGCGGATATGGCGGCCATCTTGCATTTCAGACCAATCTAAAAAAATAACAACACTTGGTCGTGATCATCTCAGGAACATTTCAGGCAAGTTTCAGCCCAACAGCACTGGTGGAACTTGAGAAGAAGTTTAAAATGTGTTTTCAAAATGGCGGCTATGGGGGCCATCTTGGATTTCGGACCGACCCGAAAAATAACAACACTTGGTCGGGATCATATCAGGATCATTTCAGGCAAGTTTCAGCTCAATAGCACTGCTGGAACTTGGGAAGAAGTTTAAAATGTGTTTTTCAAGATGGCGCCTATGGCGGCCATCTTGGATTTCGGACCGACCCGAAAAATAACAACACTTGGTCGGGATCATCTCAGGATCATTTCAGGCAAGTTTCAGCTCAATAGCACTGGTGGAACTTGAGAAGAAGTTTAAAATGTGTTTTTCAAGATGGCAGCTATGGCGGCCATCTTGGATTTTGGACTGACCCGAAAAATAACAACACTTGGTCGGGATCATCTCAGGATCATTTCTGGCAAGTTTCAGCCCAACAGCCCTGGTGGAACTTGAGAAGAAGTTTAAAATAAGTTTTTCAAGATGGCGGCTATGGCGGCCATCTTGGATTTCGGACGGACCCGAAAAATAACAACACTTGGTCAGGATCATCTCAGGATCATTTCAGGCCAGTTTCAGCTCAACAGCCCTGGTGGAACTTGAGAAGAAGTTTAAAATAAGTTTTTCAAGATGGCGGCTATGGCGGCCATCTTGGATTTTGGACGGACCCAAAAAATAACAACACTTGGTCGGGATCATATCTGGATCATTTCAGGCCAGTTTCAGCTCAATAGCACTGGTGGAACCTGAAAAGAAGCTTAAAATGTGTTTTTCAAGATGGCGGCTATGGCGGCCATCTTGGATTTCGGACCGACCCGAAAAATAATAACACTTGGTCGGGATCATCCAGGATCATTTCAGGCAAGTTTCAGCTCAAAAGCACTGGTGGAACTTGAGAAGAAGTTTAAAATGTGTTGTTCAAGATGGCGGCTATGGTGGCCATCTTGGATTTTGGACCGACCCGAAAAATAACAACACTTGGTCGGGATCATATCAGGATCATTTCAGGCAAGTTTCAGCTCAATAGCACTGGTGGAACTTGAGAAGAAGTTTAAAATGTGTTTTTCAAGATGGCGCCTATGGCGGCCATCTTGGATTTCGGACCGACCCGAAAAATAACAACACTTGGTCGGGATCATCTCAGGATCATTTCAGGCAAGTTTCAGCTCAATAGCACTGGTGGAACTTGAGAAGAAGTTTAAAATGTGTTTTTCAAGATGGCGGCTACGGCGGCCATCTTGGATTTTGGACTGACCCAAAAAATAACAACACTTGGTCGGGATCATCTCAGGATCATTTCTGGCAAGTTTCAGCCCAACAGCACTGGTGGAACTTGAGAAGAAGTTTAAAATGTGTTTTCAAAATGGCGGCTATGGCGGCCATCTTGGATTTCGGACTGACCCGAAAAATAACAACACTTGGTCAGGACCATCTCAGGATCATTTCAGGCAAGTTTCAGCTTAATCCCACTGGTGGAACTTGAGAAGAAGATTGAAATGTGAAAAGTTTACGGACGGCGGACGGCGGACGGCGCACGGCGCACGGCGCACGGCGCACGGCGGACGACGACGGACGAAGCATGATGACTATAGGTCATCCTGACCCTTCGGGTCAGATGACCTAATAATCTGGGTCAGATCACCAGTCTCAGATACCATGTATTAAGTACCTCTAGATACATTAGTCATGTACATTAGGTTTGGTATAAAATCTGGGTCAGATCACCAGTCTCAGATACCATGTATTACGTACCTCTAGATACATTAGGTTTGGTATAAAATCTGGGTCAGATCACCAGTCTCAGATACCATGTATTACGTACCTCTAGATACATTAGGTTTGGTATACAATCTGGGTCAGATCACCAGTCTCAGATACCATGTATTACGTACCTCTAGATACATTAGGTTTGGTATAAAATCTGGGTCAGATCACCAGTCTCAGATACCATGTATTACGTACCTCTAGATACATTAGGTTTGGTATAAAATCTGGGTCAGATCACCAGTCTCAGATACCATGTATTACGTACCTCTAGATACATTAGTCATGTACATTAGGTTTGGTATACAATCTGGGTCAGATCACCAGTCTCAGATACCATGTATTACGTACCTCTAGATACATTAGTCATGTACATTAGGTTTGGTATAAAATCTGGGTCAGATCACCAGTCTCAGATACCATGTATTAAGTACCTCTAGATACATTAGGTTTGGTATAAAATCTGGGTCAGATCACCAGTCTCAGATACCATGTATTAAGTACCTCTAGATACATTAGGTTTGGTATACAATCTGGGTCAGATCACCAGTCTCAGATACCATGTATTACGTACCTCTAGATACATTAGGTTTGGTATATAATCTGGGTCAGATCACCAGTCTCAGATACCATGTATTAAGTACCTCTAGATACATTAGGTTTGGTATATAATCTGGGTCAGATCACCAGTCTCAGATACCATGTATTAAGTACCTCTAGATACATTAGTCAATTACATTAGGTTTGGTATACAATCTGGGTCAGATCACCAGTCTCAGATACCATGTATTAAGTACCTCTAGATACATTAGGTTTGGTATATAATCTGGGTCAGATCACCAGTCTCAGATACTATGTATTAAGTACCTCTAGATACATTAGGTTTGGTATACAATCTGGGTCAGATCACCAGTCTCAGATACCATGTATTACGTACCTCTAGCTACATTAGGTTTGGTATACAATCTGGGTCAGATCACCAGTCTCAGATACCATGTATTAAGTACCTCTAGATACATTAGGTTTGGTATAAAATCTGGGTCAGATCACCAGTCTCAGATACCATGTATTACGTACCTCTAGATACATTAGGTTTGGTATACAATCTGGGTCAGATCACCAGTCTCAGATACCATGTATTACGTACCTCTAGATACATTAGTCATGTACATTAGGTTTGGTATATAATCTGGGTCAGATCACCAGTCTCAGATACCATGTATTACGTACCTCTAGATACATTAGGTTTGGTATACAATCTGGGTCAGATCACCAGTCTCAGATACCATGTATTACGTACCTCTAGATACATTAGGTTTGGTATACAATCTGGGTCAGATCACCAGTCTCAGATACCATGTATTACGTACCTCTAGATACATTAGTCATGTACATTAGGTTTGGTATACAATCTGGGTCAGATCACCAGTCTCAGATACCATGTATTACGTACCTCTAGATACATTAGTCATGTACATTAGGTTTGGTATACAATCTGGGTCAGATCACCAGTCTCAGATACCATGTATTACGTACCTCTAGATACATTAGGTTTGGTATACAATCTGGGTCAGATCACCAGTCTCAGATACCATGTATTAAGTACCTCTAGATACATTAGGTTTGGTATACAATCTGGGTCAGATCACCAGTCTCTGATACCATGTATTAAGTACCTCTAGATACATTAGGTTTGGTATACAATCTGGGTCAGATCACCAGTCTCAGATACCATGTATTACGTACCTCTAGATACATTAGGTTTGGCAACAATCTGGGTCAGATCACCAGTCTCAGATACCATGTATTAAGTACCTCTAGATACATTAGGTTTGGTATACAATCTGGGTCAGATCACCAGTCTCAGATACCATGTATTAAGTACCTCTAGATACATTAGTCATGTACATTAGGTTTGGTATAAAATCTGGGTCAGATCACCAGTCTCAGATACCATGTATTAAGTACCTCTAGATACATTAGGTTTGGTATAAAATCTGGGTCAGATCACCAGTCTCAGATACCATGTATTAAGTACCTCTAGATACATTAGGTTTGGTATACAATCTGGGTCAGATCACCAGTCTCAGATACCATGTATTAAGTACCTCTAGATACATTAGTCATGTACATTAGGTTTGGTATAAAATCTGGGTCAGATCACCAGTCTCAGATACCATGTATTAAGTACCTCTAGATACATTAGGTTTGGTATACAATCTGGGTCAGATCACCAGTCTCAGATACCATGTATTAAGTACCTCTAGATACATTAGGTTTGGTATACAATCTGGGTCAGATCACCAGTCTCAGATACCATGTATTAAGTACCTCTATATAATATACATAAGTCATCAAAATCTAATCTGTGTTATAGATACCTTTCAGATCATCAAAGTTTGTTGCCATCTCGTCTTGTCTCTCTTTCATGTCACTGATTTCCCCTGAATAGAAAAGAAATATATCTCATTGTAGAGACTCAAGTACAGTGTAGTCCTGAAGTATATCTGATCAAAGTACAGTGTATCTTATCAAAGTACAATGTATCTATAAAAGTACAATGTATCTGATCAAAGTACACTATATCTGATAAATATACAGTTTATCTGATCAAAGTACAATGTATCTGATCAAAGTACACTATATCTGATCAATATACAGTGTATATCATCAAAGTTCAATTTATATAATCAATATACAGTGTATCTAATCAAAATACATTGTATTTGATCAAAATACAATGTACACTGTGGATAATCAATATACATGTACAGTGTATCTTATCAAAATACATTGTATTTGATCAAAATACAATGTACACTGTGGATAATCAATATACATGTACAGTGTATATCATCAAAGTACACTATATCTAATCAATATACAGTGTATATCATCAAAGTTCAATTTATATAATCAATATACAGTGTATCTAATCAAAATACATTGTATTTGATCACAGTACAGTGTATCTAATGAAAGCACAATGTATTTATACCACTCTGCCCTGGGTACCTGCTGCCATAATATCAAGCCTTTCAGATTTCTGGATCTCTAGAAGAAGATTCTGGAAGTCATTAACATATTTGATTCATGTGACCTTGGAAATAGGACAAGGTCTTTGGTATGAGGAAATTTAATATCACTCCATAGCAGGAACCTACTGGCAAAGGATGACTGGCCTGGGTCTTTTAGAACTTGAGAGGAAGATTCATAAAGGAGTTTTAACTATTCAGTCTCTGGGACCTTATATATAGGTCAAGGTCATTTATATGAGGAAACTTTATACCACTCTGGCCTAGGTACTTGCTGGCAAAATATCATCCCTCTGGGCCTTCTGGAACTTTACAAAAAGAGTCTTGGAAATTTTTAACATACTTGACTTAATAGTTTTTAGCAGTTCAAATTTGATGGAAAGATTGAAAACGGACACCCACTCATGTACTGTACCATAAGCTCACTGACACTTTGTGCCATGTGAACTAAAAATATCAATTTTTCAGTGATGTAATCATATTCTTTATGCAGTTTACCTTCTATCTTCTTTACAAGAGTTATGTACTTCCTCTCTACATCTGGGTCCATGGTCATGGTCAGTATACTATCCACGGCTTGTACAAACATCCGTGTCTTCAGGTCACTGTTCTGTATGTCCTCAACACTTTGACGGATGTCGTCCCACCTCGTCGTAAAATTTCCATCAGAAAGATACGTATTTTTCGCATGCCCCATCTCATTTCTTTGTATCCGTAGACGATCAATGTTTGCTGACAGACAACGGTCTGCAGCATCTGGAACATTACCCCAACCCTTTCCATGAGGAGTGATGTTCCCTAGATTCCTTAGAAGGATATAAAGTAAAGAAACATCCATATCCTTCTCAGAACCTTGGAACACTCCACCTGAGGGGTAAAGCATTTTCTTCTGTTGTTTATTTAACTGGGAGATAATCTGACCCTTTTGACTGGAAAGTACATAAGGGAGTCCAAATGGCAGTCGAGTGACGAGTAATTCTCTGAAGACGTCAGGGAAGACATCAATGACCAGTCTACATATCCGGGCATAGTTAGTTGTTTCTTTGGTGGAAGTATACTTGGCAGACATCCTTATAGTTGGTTTCAGGACAGAAGATAATGTTGATGCTGGAAAATATAAGGAAGTAACAGGACTATTGAGCCTTTAACTGTCACCTGAAATCTGATGTAACAAGTCAAAATACTGCATTTGTACAACCTTTATATTCTCTACTTAAACTTTACTTAACATAAGAATTTATATAATTTCTTAATAAACCATTTCTCAATATACCTTGTCTCATATAATCTGAAGTAAAATGACCTTATGTATAGGTTATTGAATGGCTTTTTAAGTGATAAGAACCAGTACTTAAACATTTTTGGTATTTTATCCTGAAGCAGCCACTCATATGAGACAACATGCAGATTGATGCGTGCAGTTTCAACAAAAAGATTTAAAGGTCAATATTTGAATTCTATTAGATACTTGAATGATTCAATAACTGTTATATATATATTTTCATATCATAAGGGAATAAAACTAGAATTGTTGTTCGGGCCAACTCATAACAACATTAACAACTCCACCCCACCATCACCACCAATGAGGTTTTTTGTAGTTTAATGAAACCAATTGTAGTCTTGTAACACAGGGTCGGGGGCAATTTAGCTTTCCAAAACAGGAAGGTAAACTTTACCTCTTATACTACATCTACAACATCTACAATTCTGTTGAAATACAGGTGATTTAAAAGAATTAGACAATTTCTATTGATTAAAGAATACATTCTATAAGAAAAACTCAGTCGGAATTGTAATTTATCAAAATCTAAAAATTGATAAATTTGAGATACAGCCTTTTACTTCTAAGCAGGCCATGTTGGAGATACGTCCTCGTTCCTTTAAACAATCGATATATATAAAATATAGAAGATGACAATTTAAATTTAATTACAGTTCAGTATCTGTTGACTCTCGGACAGTTCTAAGGCTAAACTTGAGGAGGTAGTCAACAAATGCCGCTGAAAATTTGACCAAATAAGGAATTTTGATGACCCATGCCAAACTAGAACTGTTGCCAGGATGGCTGACTAATACCCCCGCAATCTGCATGAGTCAATGGTGAATTGGAACTGTTACTTAGAGGCTAACTAAGATAATCCAGTAATATAGTGACTAGTTGCCATAGCAACCATAATTTTGAACAAGGAGCCGCAAAGCTTGGCTTTATCCCCGCGCCCCGCTGTTGGTATGAAAACCCAAATACATGTATATATCAAGCTCAAAGTAAGAGTTATTAAGGAAAAAGTAATTTTGTATTTTTGATTAAGTTTCCATGGTGACAGAAAAAATACCAAACATGGAAGGTCCGCAATAGCAAAAGGCACAACTACGGCACTACTCTGATACATACAGAAAGTTTCAAGGAGCTGCATTGAACGGTTATGGAGTTATAGCCAGGAAACAAAAGGAAACAGTAATTTGGTATTTTTGACTAAGTTTCCATGGTGACAGAAAAAATACCGAAAATGGAAGGTCCGCAATAGCTAAAGGCACAACTAGGGCACTAGTCTGATATATACAGAAACGTTCAAGGAGCTGCGTTGAATGGTTATGGAGTTATAGCCCGGAAAAGAATCTCGGACGGACGCAGATGCACGGACGGACGGATAGAGCCCAATTTAATATCCCCCGCAAAATGCGTTTGCGGGGGATATTTAATTAAAATAAAAAAAAACAAGAGGCCCAGGGGCCTTAACAGTCATCTGACTCTAAATTAAAACCCTTATATTATTGTAATATGTATTCTCTGTAGCAAGTATACAGTGGCACTGTTGGCCATGGTGGCCATCTTGGATTTCTGACCGACCCGATAAATAACAACATTTGGTAAGGACCATCTCAGGATCATTCCAGGTAAGATAGAGCTGAATCCCACTGGTGGAATTTGAGGAGACGTTTGAAATAGGTGTTGTTCAGGAAAACCATGATTGCGCAATCATGTTACAAAATGGCCGCCATCGCTGCCATGTCAAAGTTTTCACAAGGTCAAAAAAATAACAACACTATGTTGGCTCGCCTTCCTTGACATCCTCACCCATTTCTAGCTCAATGGAACCAATGGAACTGGAGAAGTTTAAAATGTGTTTTTCAAGATGGAGGCTATGGTGGCCATCTTGGATTTCAGATTGGCCCAAAAAAATAACAACACTTGGTCAGGGCCATCTCAGGATCATTTCAGGCAAGTTTCAGCTCAATAGCACTGATATAACGTGAGAAGAAGTTTAAAATGTGTTTATAAAATGGCGGCTATGGCGGCCATCTTGGATTTTGGACCGACCCGAAAAATAACAACACTTGGTCAGGACCATCTCAGGATCATTTCTGGCAAGTATCAGCTTAATCCCACTGGTGGAATTTGAGAAGAAGATTGAAATGTGAAAAGTTTACAGACGACCCTTCGGGTCAGATGACCGAAAAAAAAGAAAATGGCATGCACATCTACACATGGTCCTCTATATTTGTGTGAAGTTTCATAGAAATCAGCCCTTCGGTTTAGGAGGAGTTGTCCGGACAAACTTAAAGTTATGATTCTTATCAGAAAACCTGTTTATAGTGACCAGTTGCCATAACAACTATAATTTTGAAAGAAAAGAAAGTGGTATGCACATCTACACATGACCATTAATATTTGTGTGAAGTTTCATCGGAATTGGCCCATCGGTTTAGGAGGAGTTGTCCGGACAAAATGCGTCTACAGACAGACGGATGAACGGACAGACAACCTGATTCCAGTATACCCCCCTAACTTTGTTGCGGGGGTATAAATATAACAATTCTAGACTGATCTAATAATATATATGTTGCACTGTGGACAGGTCAGTGGCTCTAACACCAAGTTCCAGAGTTATTACAACTGTACCCTTTACAAACTTACCTTGGTACACAAACATTTAATCCCCGCAACCATTAGCAAGTGTACGTGCTTGTTTGGTGACTGAATCATCGGGATTTTCAATGCGTTTACTTCCCCACAAATTATTTAATTTCTCAAAACTCTAATCACATGAACACCTCGATTACTGTCTGATTGTGAAACAAACATGTTATTAGACACTTCTGTAAACCAGGACAAAATCTATAAATACCTGAATCTCACAACAGAACAAAGAAGCCTAGCATGGCCCCGCCTTCAGCAATAACACGAGTAAACGACAGACATTACCAGAGGCCTAAAGGACCTGTATCGCTCATTTGGTTGATTTACCGTAAATATTCGCGTATAGTGCGCACTTTTTTTCAAAAATTGACAAGTGAAAAAGACCACTGCGCACTATACGCAAGTACAAGCCTTTTCCCAGTCAGAATGAATGTGATTTGACCGAGATTTGTGATCGTTTCCTTTAATTTCACAGCAGGATTGATTTAATACTTATATATATACATATATAACATATATAAAGCATTAAGAAAGTAATAGTTAACAAATAATCAAAGAAATGAATAGTTATTTTAATGTTTAATTCCTTGAAATTGTGTATTTATCAGCAATTACGTGGATTTATCTAAGTCGATCGTGAGCCACATGTTCCGTACACATACGATCTCACTTGAGCATGTTCCCGTATTCAGGTCCAAAACGATGTATAACATCTCAATTAACATCAAACAAAACTTGAAATGATATAGCAGTACTTAGTTATTTCATACTTCTAAATTAATCACCTTATAAATCCAGAATGTTGCCAGAAACTGATAACGTTCAACTTGTTTATTTACGAAAGCTGTAACAGCACGCATGCGCAATTAGCACGGGTAACACTAATGCCTTGATCTCATGCGGCAGTCACTGACCAACTGGCCATATAAAATACGATATGACTGTGAAAACTACCGGGGTACTCTTATTTATCGTCTGCACTGTAGATTTATCCTTTACACATGTTAATTCATTGATATAAAAGTTGTGACCAGCACGACGACTGCAGACCTGTTTCCGTACTGTATACAAAATGGCGGCCTGTGTTACATTACGTAGCAGTCAGCTTACTAGTCAATCTTGTTATAATTGAGCTTAATTAGCTTTGTATGTTCGTGGACAGATACCACAACAGATCATACCTGCGTGAAAAACACATGGTAATTGAGGGTAGGATTAATTATTTTGTTTGTACAACAGCGTAGATGGGACCTAGATGGGACCGCTACAATTTGCAAGCTGACTAGGCCTGTGGCGGTATAATGTAAACAACCTGTCAATCCAATGTGTCAAATCTGACCGGTGATTCCAATTAAATGTGGTACATTGTAAATAAGCTTTCATAAGTTACAAATTCCTATCATCTTATGCTTTAGAATTCATCTACCGCTCAGTTGAAAATTGAAAAAAAAATTGTTAATTTTTTTTTTTTTTGAAAATGAACCTCAAAAACGTACCTGCGCACTATACGCGAGTGCGCACTATACCCGAATATTTACGGTAATCAAACTTCAAAGTAATGTTCATGTTCAATTTGTTAACAGCTTTATTTGCTGATGTCTAACAATGCTATTATGGTTATGAGGTATGGATCTCAAAAGATTTCAAAGATATAACAAAGAATCCAAGTCCCTAGGGGTAAGGAAAGACCCCAAGGCCTATTTTTACAACATGATTGTGTTTATCTCTTCATGCCCAACAATGCTATATATGGTTATAGGGTGGGGATCTCAATGGTTTCAAAGATATAACAAAAGAACTAAGTCCCTAGGGGTGGGGAAAGACTCCTGGACCACTTTTAACAATGTGGTTGTGTTTATCACTTGATGGCCAACAATGTTATGTATGGTTATGGGATGGGGATCTCAACAGTTTTAAACATATAACAAAGAAACGGAGTCCCTAGGGGTGGGGAAAGACCCCTGGACACTTTTTTAACAATGTGGTTGTGTTTATCACTTGATGGCCAACAATGCTATACATGGTCACAGGATTGGGATCTGAACGGTCTCTAAAATACATGAGGTCGTTTTTAGCAATACAGCCAAATTGCTCCATTTTGCTCAACCACTCAGGCCCCTTGAAGGGTCAGCCCTATCATTTGTATAAATTTGAATCCCAGCCAACTAGGGATGTTACCACGGAAATATCAATGTCATGCATTGCTTAGTACAAGAGAAAAAGTCATTTTAAATATCAATATTGCCAAATGGACCTCTTTTGGCATTGCCCCTCAGGCCTCGGGGAGTCAGCCCCATCATTTGTACAATTTTGAATTCATTTCTCCGTTTCGGAGAAGTGGCTTATATCAATCTAGTCATATTGAACACTTTTGGCCATGCGCCTCAGGCCCCGGGGTGGTCAGTCCAACTATTTGTACAATTTTGAATCCCCATTTCATAGTGATGCTACCAGGCAAAAATGACCAATATCAACTGCTTGGTTTCAGAGGTCGTTTATATCAATAGAAAAATTAACCCCTTTTGATCCTGTCCATCTGGCCCCAGGGGGTTAGGTCCCCACATTCCTCGGTTTCAGAGAAGAAGTCATTTATATCAATATAACCAAATTGACCCCTTTTGGCCCCGCCCCAGAGGCCCCCTGGGAGTCAGCCCCATCATTTGTACGATTTTGAGTCTCTTACTTAATATGTTCAAATTCCGATCGGCGGTTATGAACATGAAGTCAAATAAGTCAATTGTTGACGGATGGACGGACGGACAGGCGGATGATGGACGCCACAGTATGGCATAAGCTCACCTTGGTCCTTCTGACCATGTGAGCTAATAAACTGGTGATAAAGTACATCATAACATTGTAACAAAGGCTGACAACATAAGATGATTACCTGGTGTTGTATCAGATCCCAAACCTGGTCTTTGAGTTAGGTATACATGCTTTGGCTCCTCTCTATCTGTGAAGACCTCTAGGCACTTCTCACCAGTGTCCGACAATGCTCTTCGACTTGTATCTTTATGAATTCCCCAGAGAAGTTTGACTACTCCACTGACAAGGTCAACTTGTTTCACTGGGCTGTCTCAAGGAGCAGTTACCTGTCAGACAAAATTTATCAGTTATTTTTGTACACATTTAAATGTGAAATTACTCCATCTTCAGAATTTCTATAACCGACTTTTTGCTTCTCCTTTCATTTCTATAGCAATTACCATTAGAAACTATAGTGTAAGAAATACAAACTGGTCTTGTCAAACAATATCCAGAGATCCCTAGGGAGTCTATATTGCGTGTCCTCCGCGAGGGACGAGCTAAAAGTATAAAGTTAAGGGCTAAGAGCCCAAAATAAGGTAACTCCGCCGTAGCCGGTCCCAAGCCCGTGTTGAGAAAGGAGGAGGGGAACACCAACTGACAACATCTAACAGTCACCCCGGACTAATGTTCTAACCTAGAGTCGCGAGTAGAGGTTGTAACCTAAATCACCCCGGACTAATGTTCTAATCTAGAGTCGCGAGTAGAGGTTGTAACCTAAATCGAGACTTTAAACCAGCAACATCAACATCAACATCATCAAAATAAGGAGAATGTAAAGAAGGAGAACATTCCATTAGAAGGAGAATCTAGGATTCCAAAAAGGAAAGATTCCATTAGAAGGAGAATCTAGGATTCCAAAAAGGAAAGATTCCATTAGAAGGAGAATCTAGGATTCCAAAAAGGAAAGATTCCATTAGAAGGAGAATCTAGGATTCCACAAAGGAAAGATTCCATTAGAAGGACTATATCAATTAGAGGGAGGTTTTCTTGGATACTAAAATATTATATTCAGACTCTGGTTTAGAGTCGACAGAGAACAGTTAAGTTCCTAGTATGGATGATATATATGGGTGTGACTGAGAGCTGTTGGACAACTATGTACCTCATGTATTCATGTTTATAGTTAAAATAAAACATGAGGAAAGGCAACATTGGACTGGTGTCAGTGTTTTTTTAGGGTCGATTTGGGGCCAAATTTCGGCCCCTTCCCCTAGAGAAATTTTGTTGTATTTTCCCAATTTCTTGCTCATATTTTCCTATTCAGAAAATATCCCTTCACATCAATTGGTATAAAGAAATGCTGATCAAAATGTATTTCACAAGAAATCTTCAACGCCGGTGTTCTCGTTTTATGTTGGTCGCGTTCGATATCGCAAATTCCTGTGGTTTCTGTTTCCGTGTCTGAATTAATCGATGTCGTTTTCCTCAATTTTTCAAATCGAGCGCACCGCGAAAGTTTGTGTCGATCGAGTGTTTTAATTGCACACGTGTCTCACATATGCTATGACAAGCGCTTGAAAGTTTAAGATCATGTAAACAAGAGTCGCACAACTCGAAGTATTATGTCAAAAGACTGACAAAAAAAAGATAGTAAAGGCCTTACGAAAGTGAGTGACTTCTTCAAAAAGTCTTCCGGCGGCGATATACCAAACAACCCGTCAACCAATGAATCATCATCCAACATTGAATCTGTTTTATCAACCGTCCAGACGGAATGTTTACCCGTAGCAAAAATCAATGTACATGTAACCCGCGACGAAAGTCTGATATTAACTTTATCGGGGGAAAAAAAAGAGAAGCAGCGTCGATAGACGAAAATTTAATGCTGCCAAATATGAATCTGTCTTCTCTTGGCTTTATCACAGTAGAGTGACATGTGGCTACATGTGCAAGTACTGAGAATTGCTTGAGAATTGTTTGTTTTGGTGCACATTCAAGTTGTAAGCCATTTGTTACAAATTAAAGGGTGTAAAACTTGGGACACAACATCCTTCAAGAAAATGGAAAAAACATGACCACTGACCTGGACTCTTTGGTGGACAAGTTCAAGGGACAAAAACAAGGAAAATGGCCCTTTAGATAGCTATTAAGAATCCTTAGGCCAGATGAATGTTGAAAGTTTAACAGATAAATAAATATTTGGATGTGTTATTGACTTATTTTTTTTTTTTTTTTTGCATCTAAAACCAACAGCAAATTTTCCCAATCGGGGAAAAATATCGCTGTATTTTCCTAATTGAAAAGGTACAGGCCCCTGTAAAAATGGGATGAACAAATCACTGGGTGTGATATTTTGTGACATCATCATGGAGAACAACACTCGGTCATATTTATACAGAAAATTTCAAGGAGCTGCGGCGGACGGTTATGGAGTTATAGCCAGGATTTTTGACTAAGTTTCCATGGTGACAGAAAAAAAACCGAAAATGGAAGGTCCACAATAGCAAAAGGCACAACTAGTCTGATATATTCAGAATGTTTCAAGGAGCTGCATTGAACGGTTATGCACAAACGCGTTTCGCGGGGGATAAAAATGTGATTTCCCTATAACTATAGTAAAGTTTATCCCCTCCCAAGGGGCAAATGTGAGACCCCAGGGCTAGAAAATTCACAATTATGGTAACAGCACCTTAAGACCCTTCCATCTGTGAAGAGTATTTGATTCTACCTTATTTGGTTTGTAAGAAGAAGATTTTTGAAATTTCAGTCAATTTGACCCGTTTTGGCCCCGTCCACCAGCCCCTGGGGGTCAACTAGGGCCAACATGTACATACCATCAAATCGTCATCCCATGCTGATAATTTGATACAAGTTAGAATGAATTCCAATAGAAATCAAACAAATAATAGTCTAAAATGTGATTTCCCTATATAAACTTTAGTAAAGTTTACCCCTCCCCAGGGGGCAAACGTGAGACCCCTGGGTCATGAAATTCACAATTTCGGTAAAGCACCCTAAGACCATTCCATCTTATAATGAAGTGTATTTGATTCTACCATATCTGATCATGAGAGTAGAGAAGAAGATTTTTGAAATTTCAGTCAATTCAACCCTTTTTGGCCCCTTCCCTCAGGCCCCTGGGGGATGGGGACCATATATCTATATATTTCACAATTTTAGTTGACCTTTAGCCATAGAAGCTCCCTGCCAAATTTCATTGAATTTGGTTCTGTGGTTTTGGAGAAGAAGTTGAAAATGTAAATTGTTTACGGACGAAGACGCACAACGACAGACAAAAAGGGATTAGAATAGGTCACTTGAGACTTTGTCTCAGGTGACCTAAAAATCTGATCAAAAAAATCTTTCCTGCATTTATTTGCTTGTGGTCAATATTTTCCTAAATTGTTAAGTTATTCCATATTTTCTACTTTTAGTAACTTAATAAGTTTAAATATACAACATAGTCTGGGATACGTGTACAGACATGTATAAGTATTATAGATAGGTTTTTACAATACATTAATTTAAGCATTACGAGCCTGAATGTACATTATGTACAATTATTATGTACACATTTAATCAATATTATAAGATAATCTCAATACATAATCAAGTATCAGACATACAGTATTTATATTGTTTGGGGGCAGAGGGAAATACCCTATCTTTATATTATAATCCGGTACCGGAATTTATAACAGAGTCCGGATAATATAGAACTGGGTTTTAATTGGGTTCCAAAAATGTTTTAGTATTAGCCAGTCCAATTTCCGGGAGTGTTTTACTCGGATACACATGTGTTTCAATAGGAAAGTTTGTACTTTCTTTTTATAAACAATGCTTATAATTGGCAAAATAAATAATTAAGTATTAGACATATTTATCACATTGACATACATATTTCAGATAACATAGTCTGGGATACGTGTACAGACATGTACAATTATTATGGATAGGTTTTTATAATACATTAATTCAAGCATTACGAGCCTGAATGTACATTATGTACACATTTAATCAATATTATAAGATAATCTCAATACATAATTAAATATCAGACATACAGTATTTATATTGTGTTGGTTCAGATGGAAATACCATATCTTTATATCATGTATATTATAATCCGGTACCGGAATTTATAACAGAGTCCGGATAATATAGACCGGGTTTTGGGTTCCAATAATATTTTAGTATTAGCAAGTCTCAATTTCCGGGAGTGTTTTTATAAACTGTCGAACTGATGTAGGTACAAGACGCTCGCAAGATGTCAGGTGTAAATAAGACTGTTATTTTAACATGTAAACATATATGGTTGACAGTGAGCCAGTGTGGCTTTTTTCAAAATCTTGGCCACTTTAATGTTTCTTAAAGTATATCAGGGGAGGGGGGTGGGGAAACGGGGAGTTTTCTTTGTTGATTGAAAAAAAGTTCACTTTAGAAAAAAATCATGAACCAGTGCTGTGCTGCTATGAATATGTATTTTTTAAAGTAATAAGCTTGTGTGATACCAATAATGGATGATAATCTTAAAATCGGTTGCTGTAATTGTCGGGGTTTGTCGTCTGATAAGATAAAGCGTCGAGATTTTTTTACTAACTGCAGGAAAAAATATGATATAACGATACTTATTGATACACATTCTTCTAAAGAAGTTGAAAATTTTTGGGCTACTGAATGGGGGTATACGTCTTAATTCTGCTCTTTCTCCAGTAATAGTAGGGGTGTAGCTATTCTTTTTAATAATACATTTGAATTTGAGATTTTGAAGGAAATTAAAGATATATACCAATGGTAATTTCTTAATGCTTGAAATTAAACTCTTTGATAGAAAAATAACTCTGTTAGCTCTGTATGGTCCTAATGAGGATAATCCTGCCTTCTTCGATAACATACAGCGAAAACTCGAAACTCTAGATAATAATCCTATTATAGCATGTGGAGATTGGAATGTGTCCCTAAATTATGATCTTGATAACCTTAATTATAGACAGAATAATAACCTCAGAAGTCAAAACCCCAGAG
>NW_022982135.1:448173-467120 GCF_902652985.1 Pecten maximus
CTAAAATATTATTGGAACCCAAAACCCGGTCTATATTATCCGGACTCTGTTATAAATTCCGGTACCGGATTATAATATACATGATATAAAGATATGGTATTTCCATCTGAACCAACACAATATAAATACTGTATGTCTGATATTTAATTATGTATTGAGATTATCTTATAATATTGATTAAATGTGTACATAATGTACATTCAGGCTCGTAATGCTTGAATTAATGTATTATAAAAACCTATCCATAATAATTGTACATGTCTGTACACGTATCCCAGACTATGTTATCTGAAATATGTATGTCAATGTGATAAATATGTCTAATACTTAATTATTTATTTTGCCAATTATAAGCATTGTTTATAAAAAGAAAGTACAAACTTTCCTATTGAAACACATGTGTATCCGAGTAAAACACTCCCGGAAATTGGACTGGCTAATACTAAAACATTTTTGGAACCCAAAACCCAGTTCTATATTATCCGGACTCTGTTATAAATTCCGGTACCGGATTATAATATAAAGATATGGTATTTCCATCTGAACCAACACAATATAAATACTGTATGTCTGATACTTAATTATGTATTGAGATTATCTTATAATATTGATTAAATGTGTACATAATAATTGTACATAATGTACATTCAGGCTCGTAATGCTTAAATTAATGTATTGTAAAAACCTATCTATAATACTTATACATGTCTGTACACGTATCCCAGACTATGTTGTATATTTAAACTTATTAAGTTACTAAAAGTAGAAAATATGGAATAACTTAACAATTTAGGAAAATATTAACCACAAGCAAATAAATGCAGGAAAGATTTTTTTGATCAGATTTTTAGGTCACCTGAGACAAAGTCTCAAGTGACCTATTCTAATCCCTTTTTGTCTGTCGTTGTGCGTCTTCGTCCGTAAACAATTTACATTTTCAACTTCTTCTCCAAAACCACAGAACCAAATTCAATGAAATTTGGCAGGGAGCTTCTATGGCTAAAGGTCAACTAAAATTGTGAAATATATAGATATATGGTCCCCATCCCCCAGGGGCCTGAGGGGAGGGGCCAAAAAGGGTTGAATTGACTGAAATTTCAAAAATCTTCTTCTCTACTCTCATGATCAGATATGGTAGAATCAAATACACTTCATTATAAGATGGAATGGTCTTAGGGTGCTTTACCAAAATTGTGAATTTCATTACCCTGGGGTCTCGCGTTTGCCCCCTGGGGAGGGGGTAAACTTTACTAAAGTTTATAGGGAAATCACATTTTAGACTATTATTTGTTGGATTTGTATTGGAATTCATTCTAACTTGGTTCAAATTATCAGCATGAGATGACGGTTTGATGGTATGTACATGTTGGCCCTGGTTGACCCCCAGGGGCTGGTGGACGGGGCCAAAACGGGTCAAATTGACTGAAATTTCAAAAATCTTCTTCTTACAAACCAAATAAGGTAGAATCAAATACTCTTCACAAATGGAAGGGTCTTGAGGTGCTCTTACCATAATTGTGAATTTTCTTGCCCTGGGGTCTCACATTTGCCCCTTGGGAGGGGATAAACTTTACTATAGTTATAGGGAAATCACATTTTTATCCCCCGCGAAACGCGTTTGTGCATAACCGTTCAATGCAGCTCCTTGAAACGTTCTGTATATATTATACTATATATATTAAGTTCCCTAGTTGTGCCTTTTGCTATTGTGGACCTTCCATTTTCAGTTTTTTTTCTGTCACCATGGAAACTTAGTCAAAAATCCTGGCTATAACTCCATAACCGTCCGCCGCAGCTCCTTGAAATTTTCTGTATAAATATTTTTTTCATTTCAACAAATTTTATTGTTTTTAAAAAAAAACAATTGGATTGAACATCAGGCTTAAGCCTATTTTAAGTTCTCTCCGTATTATAATAATATTAACAAAATAAAAACATCCGGTATTAATAGCATACAATGTAGAGTAATATATAGTATTACACACACACACACACACACACACACACTCGCACATGTTATACATGTATATGTACAAGGGAAAGAAATTCAAATACTCTATGTATATAAACAGTGGGTTTTCCATTACTATTATGATTAGAATTTATAGATTTGTTTGATATTGCAATGTTATCTGCCTGGATGGGAGGCAGGTGCCTAGTCAAACCAAGAGTTTCCGACAAAAATGTCCATGAGGTGCTTACACCCAGTAGTCATCCACTCATGGCTGAATACACACCTGCCCCCCAACCCAGGCAGACACTATGCACATATATGTGTTTTTAACTTTTTGTTTCCAGTTTAGAATAATTACGGTAATTATAAACTCAGAGTATTAAATGGTTTAGTATTACTCATCCAAAACAGGGTCACCTACACAGATTCTTGCGCAAAACTGCACAGACATGAACAAAATTTTTTAAGATGTTCATAATATCTCATCAACTATACAAGGATAAATGACAAATAAATTTTTACTAAGATCTTAATTTGATAAAAAAATATACATGTACTAATGAACCACTAATTCCTAAGTTACACTGGTTTAGGCTGACCTTTACCCTTAGGACCAACTAATAGACATATAATAGACTTCCAGTACTAAAGACTTGAATCAGACCCCGACTTTTGACTTAATGACTAATGTAATAGTCTATTTGTGTTTTTAATATATCTAATTACATTATCAAAGATATGAGTGTTTATATCATCACTGTAACTGTCAGAGCCATTTAGGAGTATATCAATATGAAAATATTCCTGCTTATGTAGAGAATTTATTAGAGTATCTCTATGCACAATATAGTTAGGGCATAAAAAGAAAAAATGATATGAAGTTTCAAGTCCAAATCCACAACTACAAACAGGCGATTCTATCAGGTGGTCTTTATAAAGATCATAATTTAATTGGCTTGCTACATTTCTCAATTGACACAAAAGTATGTTTTCATTTCTATTTCCTTTATATTTAAAGATTGAGGAAGTAGTATTTCAATATCATTACCCGCCGATATCAAGTTTCGAAATTTTGTAATGGTTGGTGCATTTAATGTATCAAAATCAAGGTCATTAAACTCTCGTACCATGGAGGGAAAAAAACTATGAAAATAATTTTCAGAGTGACATAGTGGTGGGTTGAAAGCCCTGATGGTTCTTAAAGGGTAGTTCTGTTCATCAATATTATTTTTAAAAACGTTTACAATCTCAGTAAGATAGGAAGGTGTATCATTGTGTATTATTTTGTACATCAGCAGATATTTATGTTTCTTCCGTCTGGACTCCAATGTTTCCCATCCTAGCTCATTATACAATTTTTCATGTGAGGTTCCCCTACGTAGGCCAGTTATAATACGAGAAGCTTCAATTTGAATCGATTCTAATAAATTTTTACATTGCTGAGAGCAATTATCCCAGATCACATCAGCATAATCAAGTATAGGCCTAATAAAAGCAGTAAAAATAGTAGTAAGTGAGCTTCTATCAATTTTATATTTAAGATATTTCAAAATATTAAGACGTTTACAGGCTTTTTGGTAGATATTGTGAATATGATTATTCCATGTACCATCAGCTGAAAATAAAACACCAAGGTGACTATGTGAGTCATTATTTTCTATTGCTGTGTCAGCAAAAAATAGTGGTAAGTGTACAGTATTTCTTTTTCTGGTAAATAAAACTGATTTAGTTTTTGAGGGGTTAAATATAACATCCCATTGTTTTGCCCAAATATTGATAGTTTGTAGATCTTCATTTAGCAAGTCAGTAGCAATAATTTTATTATGATTATCAATAATGGCAAATAATGATGTATCATCTGCAAACAGTTTTATAGAATTATTAACATCATTAGTTATGTCATTTATATAAATAAGAAATAACAGAGGACCCAGTACTGAACCCTGAGGAACCCCTGCATTGACAGTACGGAAAGAAGAGTAATGTCCTTCAGTAATGACTCTTTGTTTTCTATCCTTTAAATAATTCCGAAACCATTCCAATAATTTCCCTGTAATTCCACATTTTTTTAGTTTATACAATAGCCCCTCATGCCAAACTCTATCAAATGCTTTGCTTATATCACAAAATATAAATTGACACTCATTTCCTATATCTAAATTACTAGTGATAGTATGATAAATAGACAACAGTTGATTTACAGTAGAATCTTTTGGTGTAAAGCCAGATTGATGATTTGAAATGATATTATGTTGTTTGACAAAATTGTACAAATATTTAAATATTATCTTTTCACATAGTTTACTAAAGCAATTGGTAATTGATATTGGTCTATAATTAGTTGGTTCATTTCGGGTGCCATTACCCTTATAAATTGCATTAACATTTGCCATTTTCCAGTTATCTGGTATTTCCCCAGTCTGTAAGGTTTTATTAATAAGTAATTGTAAAGGTAGGATAATACTTGACTTGAGATTTTTCACAACCTTTGGTATAATTCCATCTGGACCAGATGGTTTATTTACATTTAACAAAGTTACTTGATCTTCCACATCCTGTTCAGATACATATATATTATCAAGTATAAAAGGTGTGTGATTTTCATCATTACTGGAAGTATCAAGATTTTGCAGATTATCAGAAGAGTTTGCGATAGAAGTAAAATAATTATTAAGTATCTCAGCTTTCTCAGTTGGATGATGTACTGTTCTGTGGTTATGTGTAAGTGGTGGTATTTGAGATTGTTTATTGTTAATTCCAGTGACTGACCTAGCAATTTTCCACCATTTATTGGGAGGTATTGACTTATTAGATAAAGAAGTTTGTAAGTGCTTAAAATAGTCATTTTTTGCATTACGAACCAGATCAATAACATAATTTCTTGATTGTTTATACTCAAGCCAGTGTTGTGGGTTATTGGTGTTTTTAGCCTTTTTATGTTTTCTATTCCTACGTCTCATTTCTAGCCTTATAGTGTTTGTCATCCAGGGTTTATCTCGTGGCCTTATTAGTACTGTTTTATGTGGTATGTAATTATCAACTAGTTCTGCTATAACATCAACAAGATATTGATTAAAATCATGAACATTCAAGTTATTGTCTAGTAAGTGCCAGTCAATATCATTTATTATGTTATTAATAGATTCATAGTCGGCTTCATCATAACGCCAGATAGTTTTATTATAACATGTATATTTAGTAGTAGTATATGATATTTGGAAGAATATTGGGGAATGGTCACTACAAAAAGGTGTGTCAACAGTTATACTTTTAATTAAATTGCAGTTGTTTGTTAAAACTACATCAATGGCTGTTGAGGTATTTTCAGTAATTCTAGTAGGTTGGGTATTCATACAATTCAAATTAAATTTTGCCAATAGTCGAGCAAAGTGAGATGTGGGTTGCATTGTAAGTGTGTCAACATTAATGTCACCAGTAATTATAATATCTAGGTTAGTGTCGCTAGCTAACTCTAGATTATCATCTAAATTATTCCAGTATTCTACTCTTGATTCAGACCTATATATACAGCATAGTAGGAATTTATGATGTTCAATTGAAACCTCTAACCATATCAGCTCAAGACCATCCCTTTCTAAGTCCCTTCTTCTAGAAGTTTTAACTGTATTTTTATAATATATCATTACACCTCCTCCAAAGCCAGTAACTCTATCTTTACGATGAGCATTATAAGAATCAATTTGGATATCTTCATCTAAAATTACATTAGTTAAAAGGGTTTCAGTTAAACAAATGATATCGTAGTAATTCAGCTCTGCTTCTATTATATCAATCTTATTTCGCAGGGATCTAACATTTAGACAAGCTATTTTTATATTATGTGGGCCAGGGTTTTGTTCAACATTCATAGATAGTAATAACAACATTTCAGTCATGTTCAAAATAAATTCATCATTTATCCTCTTAAGTAGCAGATCGAAGTACAATATTGAAATCATACAATGCGTTGCTGCAAGCCGATCGTATACAAACAGTAGTGCACTATACAAGCTACCCATTTTCATATGTATAACCCGTAGCAACACTGGATTGAGAGTATACGATCAGCCCGGAGCAACATATTGACATGCCAAAGTAGCCAAATACTAATAAGTACCTATAAATTACACATATGTGACCAGTTTTAGATGCGAATACAGATACACTGAAAAATAATAACATAAAATTAGATAGAAAAATAACACTTACAACATACACACACCATGCACTCTCCATCTCATCAACGACTTGTTTGATATCTCTTAGGCAATCAGGTCATGCTGTTTAAGTTCATTTGAGTGTTTGGATAAAAACATAGAGATAGACTTCAGCTGAAAACGCTTTGGTGATTCAGATGAATCAAGATGTTGGGTCAAGGTCATGTACTTATCAGTGCGGAATGCGGAACTATGTTGGTAGACGGACTTGAGTATATCAAATAATGAACTGTAAATTAAGATAAGTATTTGTAACAACAATACACATGCTTATCAGCCTGCTGTTTATAATTTCATATGTGCATTTAGTGCATACATTTATATAGGTTTTGATTAAATTACTATTTAATAAAAATTCTTATGAGCGGATAATCATCATAGAGCTATCCATTTTGCAATCCGTTCTTCAATCCGTTATTCCGCATAATAAGTAAACCACGTGGTAGCCCACACAGCGTGTTTGTAAACAAAACGTTATCTAAACCAAAAATGAGAAAAGACTTGCACTATAGTTAGATCAAAAGAAGAATACAAGTGCACACATTTGTTTACCATACTATATTATAAGTTGACATCATATATAAACAAAAGGTATAGTATCACGAGTTTAATTTATACTACTTTATGATAATAATTTATATTGTAGCGTCAACTATAACCATGGTTATAACAGTAAGAACATAGCGCATCACATTATTTTCAGGTTCTAAGCCAATGGCTTTAGTTTTGTATGAGAAACATTATAATCAATTTACATGTAGTTATATGTATACATAATATTTACATTTTACATTTACTGTAACAATAAACATGTACATTTAATAGCTCTCCAGATTACATTCAAGTGCTCAGATATTATATATAATGCAACGATTAGCATGTAATTTATTTCATTTGTATACACTGTATGTACATATCGCTGTAAATGCTTATCAAGTTCACCATGTATATGTATTAATCTGATATATCATCTGGTGTAATTCTCTTACATAATGCAATATTTATCTTTTGAAAAAATAACAAAAACATCGATATAATGCACTGGGGGGCCGTGTATATATCATGACTATATCGTCATCGGCAATAATTATCAATTAAACCAGAGAAACAATCAGATACATATGCCAACTTGGTATAATTAATTAGTCACCACTTCCATGGGTAGCATTTTTGGTTGTTGCGCTCATTGTTGCGGGTTTAGTTTGTGATGATGATTTTGGGGCTCTTGAGTTAAAATTTCTGCCTGCTTTGAGAAATGATTTCTTTGGTGGTATTTTGGTGGTTTCACGCGCATTAATACTGGCATTTGACTTGATAGCAGAGCTAGCGGTGGCTGCAGACATAGTTGGATTTGTCGTAGTGGTGGTCGGCAATGGTGGGTCCGGGTATGCACTCAGCTCAGATAACTTGGTTACATGGGCATGACCTCCTTGATTGTTACGAATCACTATCCGGCCGTCTGTCGTCCACGTACCAGATATAAGACCCTGTTTTTTTAAGAATCTGGCCTTGGCAAACACAGTAGCACGTTGCTTGGTCAGCGCCTCGTTTATATAGAATGAGGGCGGGGTACCGGTATTACTAATTTCAAAGCTGGATTCTCTGGACTGTCTCCGATTTCTCCATAGCCCCCTCCGCGCCTCGTAAATCTCGGCCCTGACCCTATAAGACACAAATCTGACAATAATGTCGCGAGGGTAATTACGGGACATGGGCCCTACTCTATGGGATCTGCTGATGTCATTCAGTGTAAGGAGGATTCCTAGTTCGTCATTACACGCTTTTAATATTAGGTCATCAGTGTTCTCATTTTCATCTTCCACAATACCTCGAAATTTGAGACATTTTCGTCTGGAATACTGTTCCATATCAGATACTCTATCCTCAAGTTGTTTGATATGATCCTGGAGCTGGGTAATGCCCAATGCAGATAAAAGAGTATTTTTAAATAAATCATTTGTCATTAATTGGGTAACCACTTCCTGTATAACAACAGGATCTGTAATTCCTTGAATTACACGTGCACTAATACTGGACTGAATTGGTTCAGATAAGCTCATAGCGGTACTCATAGTGGTAACGATATAGCGACTCAAATAGTGAATAGTCAAACACTGGCCACGGGTGTAAACAATGAAGTATGTACACGTAAAAATGTACACGTAGCCTAATCAATATGGAGTATGCTTGAAGGTCACAGGTACGGGTCGATTCAAAATTTGAAATGGCTGTATGACCACGAAATGGAAAGTTCACATGGATTATGAAGACCCAAGATAATCACCAGTTCATTGATAGTTAAAAACTCACAATTTCTTGGAGCATATCTCTCATTGGATAATATAAACAGACATTTGATGACCGTCCGTAATCTACACTGCTGCCATCCTTGACCGGAAGTTCGTATATATGACCGAGTGTTGTTCTCCATGATGATGTCACAAAATATATCACACCCAGTGATTTGTTCATCCCATTTTTACAGGGGCCTGTACCTTTTCAATTAGGAAAATACAGCGATATTTTTCCCCGATTGGGAAAATTTGCTGTTGGTTTTAGATGCAAAAAAAAAAAAAAATAATAAGTCAATAACACATCCAAATATTTATTTATCTGTTAAACTTTCAACATTCATCTGGCCTAAGGATTCTTAATAGCTATCTAAAGGGCCATTTTCCTTGTTTTTGTCCCTTGAACTTGTCCACCAAAGAGTCCAGGTCAGTGGTCATGTTTTTCCATTTTCTTGAAGGATGTTGTGTCCCAAGTTTTACACCCTTTAATTTGTAACAAATGGCTTACAACTTGAATGTGCACCAAAACAAACAATTCTCAAACAATTCTCAGTACTTGCACATGTAGCCACATGTCACTCTACTGTGATAAAGCCAAGAGAAGGCAGATTCATATTTGGCAGCATTAAATTTTCGTCTATCGCACTGCTTCTCTTTTTTCCCCCGATAAAGTTAATATCAGACTTTCCTCGCGGGTTACATGTACATTGATTTTTGCTACGGGTAAACATTCCGTCTGGACGGTTGATAACAGATTCAATGTTGGATGATGATTCATTGGTTGACGGGTTGTTTGGTATATCGCCGCCGGAAGACTTTTTGAAGAAGTCACTCACTTTCGTAAGGCCTTTGCTATCTTTTTTTTGTCAGTCTTTTGACATAATACTTCGAGTTGTGCGACTCTTGTTTACATGATCTTAAACTTTCAAGCGCTTGTCATAGCATATGTGAGACACGTGTGCAATTAAAACACTTGATCGACACAAACTTTCGCGGTGCGCTCAATTTGAAAAATTGAGGAAAACGACATCGATTAATTCAGACACGGAAACAGAAACCACGGGAATTTGAGATATAGAACGCGACCAACATAGAACGAGAACATCGGCGTTGAAGATTTCTTGTGAAATACATTTTGATCAGCATTTCTTTATACCAATTGATGTGAAGGGATATTTTCTGAATAGGAAAATATGAGCAAGAAATTGGGAAAATACAACAAAATTTCTCTAGGGGAAGGGGCCGAAATGTGGCCCCAAATCGACCCTAAAAAAACACTGACACCAGTCCAATGTTGCCTTTCCTCATGTTTTATTTTAACTATAAACATGAATACATGAGGTACATAGTTGTCCAACAGCTCTCAGTCACACCCATATATATCATCCATACTAGGAACTTAACTGTTCTCTGTCGACTCTAAACCAGAGTCTGAATATGATATTTCAGTATCCAAGAAAACCTCCTTCTAATTGATATAGTCCTTCTAATGGAATCTTTCCTTTTTGGAATCCTAGATTCTCCTTCTAATGGAATCTTTCCTTTTTGGAATCCTAGATTCTCCTTCTAATGGAATGTTCTCCTTCTTTACATTCTCCTTATTTTGATGATGTTGATGTTGATGTTGCTGGTTTAAAGTCTCGATTTAGGTTACAACCTCTACTCATGACTCTAGGTTAGAACATTAGTCTGGGGTGATTTAGGTTACAACCTCTACTCGCGACTCTAGGTTAGAACATTAGTCCGGGGTGATTTAGGTTACAACCTCTACTCGCGACTCTAGGTTAGAACATTAGTCCGGGGTGATTTAGGTTACAACCTCTACTCGCGACTCTAGGTTAGAACATTAGTCCTGGGGTGATTTAGGTTACAACCTCTACTCGCGACTCTAGGTTAGAACATTAGTCCGGGGTGATTTAGGTTACAACCTCTACTCGCGACTCTAGGTTAGAACATTAGTCCGGGGTGATTTAGGTTACAACCTCTACTCGCGACTCTAGGTTAGAACATTAGTCCTGGGGTGATTTAGGTTACAACCTCTACTCGCGACTCTAGGTTAGAACATTAGTCCGGGGTGATTTAGGTTACAACCTCTACTCGCGACTCTAGGTTAGAACATTAGTCCGGGGTGATTTAGGTTACAACCTCTACTCGCGACTCTAGGTTAGAACATTAGTCTGGGGTGATTTAGGTTACAACCTCTACTCGCGACTCTAGGTTAGAACATTAGTCCTGGGGTGATTTAGGTTACAACCTCTACTCGCGACTCTAGGTTAGAACATTAGTCCGGGGTGATTTAGGTTACAACCTCTACTCGCGACTCTAGGTTAGAACATTAGTCTGGGGTGATTTAGGTTACAACCTCTACTCGCGACTCTAGGTTAGAACATTAGTCCGGGGTGATTTAGGTTACAAACTCTACTCGCGACTCTAGGTTAGAACATTAGTCTGGGGTGATTTAGGTTACAACCTCTACTCGCGACTCTAGGTTAGAACATTAGTCCGGGGTGATTTAGGTTACAACCTCTACTCGCGACTCTAGGTTAGAACATTAGTCCGGGGTGACTGTTAGATGTTGTCAGTTGGTGATCCCCTCCTCCTTTCTCAACACGGGCTTGGGACCGGCTACGGCGGAGTTACCTTATTTTGGGCTCTTAGCCCTTAACTTTATACTTTTAGCTCGTCCCTCGCGGAGGACACGCAATATAGACTCCCTAGGGATCTCTGGATATTGTTTGACAAGACCAGTTTGTATTTCTTACACTATAGTTTCTAATGGTAATTGCTATAGAAATGAAAGGAGAAGCAAAAAGTCGGTTATAGAAATTCTGAAGATGGAGTAATTTCACATTTAAATGTGTTCAATAATAACTGGTAAATTTTGTCTGACAGGTAACTGCTCCTTGAGACGACTTGTCAGTGGAGTAGTCAAACTTCTCTGGGGAATTCATAAAGATACAAGTCGAAGAGCATTGTCGGACACTGGTGAGAAGTGCCTAGAGGTCTTCACAGATAGAGACGAGCCAAAGCATGTATACCTAACGCAAAGACCAGGTTTGGGATCTGATACAACACCAGGTAATCATCTTATGTTGTCAGCCTTTGTTACAATGTTATGATGTACTTTATCACCAGTTTATTAGCTCACATGGTCAGAAGGACCAAGGTGAGCTTATGCCATACTGTGGCGTCCATCATCCGCCTGTCCGTCCGTCCATCCGTCAACAATTGACTTATTTGACTTCATGTTTATAACCGCCGATCGGAATTTGAACATATTAAGTAAGAGACTCAAAATCATACAAATGATGGGGCTGACTCCCAGGGGGCCTCTGGGGCGGGGCCAAAAGGGGTCAATTTGGTTATATTGATATAAATGACTTCTTCTCTGAAACCGAGGAATGTGGGGACCTAACCCCCTGGGGCCAGATGGGCAGGATCAAAAGGGGTTAATTTTTCTATTGATATAAACGAATATCTGTCTGTCGTGTTATTGCTGAAGGCGGGGCCATACTAGGCTTCTTTGTTCTGTTGTGAGATTCAGGTATTTATAGATTTCGTCCTGGTTTACAGAAGTGTCTCGGAAAACAGTCTAATAATATGTTTGTTTCACAATCAGACAGTAATCAAGGTGTTCATGTGATTAGAGTATTGAGAAATTAAACAATTTGTGGGGAAGCAAACGCATTGAAAATCCCTAGGATTGAGTCACCAAACAAGCACACTCGCTAATGGTTTTGAGGATTAAATGTTTGAGTGCCAAGGTAAGTTTGCAAAGGGTTATTTTTGGAAGCAGGTTAATATGTTAAGTGCATATTGTGTGAATATGTTTTATATGCGTGCGCGTCCTCTGTGTGTGACTGAGATTGTTGATTGAGCAGGTGTGGACTGTGAATGTGTTGTGCGTGTGCATGATACCGTGTGTGTGTGCGTAATCCTATGTGGGCGTATGTGAGTGCGTGTATAATTTGGCATAAGGTGCAGGATGATGCGCATAGTATCTATTGGAGTATGGAGTGTGCAATAGTTAGAAATGAGAATGTAAGGGAAAAAATCCAGCAAAATTGAAAGGATGAGCCCAACAGTCTGAGCACAAAAAAAAAAAAAAAAAAGTTTGCAAAGGGTACAGCTGTAATAACTCTGGAACTTGGTGTCAGGGCTACTGACCTGTCCACAGTGCAACATATATATTATTAGATAAGTCTAGAATTGTTATATTTTGGCATGGGTCATCAAAATTCCTTATTTGGTCAAATTTTCAGCGGCATTTGTTGACTACCTCCTCAAGTTTAGCCTTAGAACTGTCCGAGAGTCAACATATACTGAACTGTAATTAGATTTAAATTGCCATCTTCTATATTTTATATATATCGATTGTTTAAAGGAACGAGGACGTATCTCCAACATGGCCTGCTTAGAAGTAAAAGGCTGTATCTCAAATTTATCAATTTTTAGATTTTGATAAATTACAATTCCGACTGAGTTTTTCTTATAGAATGTATTCTTTATATCAATAGAAATTGTCTAATTCTTTTAAATCACCTGTATTTCAACAGAATTGTAGATGTTGTAGATGTAGTATAAGAGGTAAAGTTTACCTTCCGTTTTGGAAAGCTAAATTTCCCCCGACCCTGTGTTACAAGACTACAATTGGTTTCATTAAACTACAAAAAACCTCATTGGTGGTGATGGTGGGGTAGAGTTGTTATTGTTGTTATGAGTTGGCCCGAACAACAATTCTAGTTTTATTCCCTTATGATTTGAAAATATGTATACAGTGGACCCTCGATAATCCGAACACCTTCGTTCCTAGCCCAAACCGTCCGGATTACGAGTTTTCCGGACTACCGAATTTCGTCTACCAGGTCAAAAAAAATTGTTGTGTAAGAGTTATCTCCCTTGACTCTATACAATACGGGACGTTTTAATGACGTTTCATAAACACGCCTAATTGTCAGTCTTTTTAAAAAATAAATATACTTATGTTCTTGATATGATTCTTGTTTTCTTTTATTTTGTAGAAACTAAAAAATAAACAATGTTTTTAAAAGAACATGTGAAGTGAAAGTTGTTTTATTTATAGCGGACATATGTGACCTACAAACAACACACATGGGTTACGTCCCAGAGGTTCACAAACGAGTAGAATTAACATACGTTAAATACCTGAAATGAAAGACCCACTATGTACAATGTACGTTTTTTTACGTAAATTATGAACCTGAAATGAAAGACCCGGTAAATGTACCATGTGTGTAATTAATAACATGCATCTTTCAATGAGTCGTCATTACACGTAACGGTGTTACAAGCCGATATCCTTGTTTACCCAATACAATTGTTAGTGATGTTAATTACCGATAATAAATTTATTACATGCATTTGTGATTGATTAAGTATCGTATCACATACTGTATGTTAGTGAATTAATTATTGCTAACTACGAAATAGCACTATGTAAAATAACTATAATAGATATTGTACGTCAAGTTGATAAAAGCAAGACCAGTCTACACTATAAAACCCTTTAATACTGTAGCATTTAGGTCGATCGTAAAGAAAAGCAATGTACCGTTATAAAAACAGAGCTACATTGTAACACAGGTAAACACCCGGGGCTATGACCTGGCAGCGGTCGCTATGACTACGCACAGTGTCAAGCGATAGTCTGTACAGCTGTCGACACGGGTGACATGCCCGACATTTTTCTCTCCTCGTGGTGAAAAAATCGTCCGGATTATCGGGGGAAACTTACTAATGAAAAGTACTTTCCGTTCCCAAAATGGGCTTCCGGAATCGGAAACCGAATTTCCGGACTGGTGAGTACAAATAACGTTACGGAAATCCGTTCCCGTGCTATTCCGTCCGGACTGCGAGTTTTCCGGACTATCGGCGTCCGGATTATCGCGGGTCCACTGTATAACAGTCATTGAATCATTCAAGTATCTAATAGAATTCGAATATTGACCTTTAAATCTTTTTGTTGAAACTGCACGCATCAATCTGCATGTTGTCTCATATGAGTGGCTGCTTCAGGATAAAATACCAAAAATGTTTAAGTACTGGTTCTTATCACTTAAAAAGCCATTCAATAACCTATACATAAGGTCATTTTACTTCAGATTATATGAGACAAGGTATATTGAGAAATGGTTTATTAAGAAATGATATAGATTCTTATGTTAAGTAAAGTTTAAGTAGAGAACATAAGGTTGTACTAATGCAGTATTTTCACTTGTTACATCAGATTTCAGGTGACAGTTAAAGGCTCAATAGTCCTGTTACTTCCTTATATTTTCCAGCATCAACATTATCTTCTGTCCTGAAACCAACTATAAGGATGTCTGCCAAGTATACTTACACCAAAGAAACGACTAACTATGCCCGGATATGTAGACTGGTCATTGATGTCTTCCCTGACGTCTTCAGAGAATTACTCGTCACTCGACTGCCATCTGGACTCCCTTATGTACTTTCCAGTCAAAAGGGTCAGATTATCTCCCAGTTAAATAAACAACAGAAGAAAATGCTTTACCCCTCAGGTGGAGTGTTCCAAGGTTCTGAGAAGGATATGGATGTTTCTTTACTTTATATCCTTCTAAGGAATCTAGGGAACATCACTCCTCATGGAAAGGGTTGGGGTAATGTTCCAGATGCTGCAGACCGTTGTCTGTCAGCAAACATTGATCGTCTACGGATACACAGAAATGAGATAGTGCATGCCAACATTGCATATCTTTCTAATAGTGACTTTAGGACGAGGTGGGCCGACATCCGTCAAAGTGTTGAGGACATACAGAACAGCGATCTGAAGACAGGGATGTTTGTACAAGCCGTGGATAGTATACTGACCATGACCATGGACCCAGATGTAGAGAGGAAGTACATAACTCTTGTAAAGAAGATAGAAGGTAAACTGCATAAAGAATATGATTACATCACTGAAAAATTGATATTTCACATGGCACAAAGTGTCAGTGAGCTTATGGTATAGTACATGAGTGGGTGTCCGTTTTCAATCTTTCCGTCAAATTTGAACTGCTAAAAACTATTAATTCAAGTTTGTTAAAAATTTCCAAGACTTTTTTTGTGAAGTTCCAGAAGGCCCAGAGGGATGATATTTTGCCAGCAAGTACCTAGGCCAGAGTGGTATAAAGTTTCCTCATATAAATGACCTTGACCTATATATAAGGTCCCAGAGACTGAATAGTTAAAACTCCTTTATGAATCTTCCTCTCAAGTTCTAAAAGACCCAGGCCAGTCATCCTTTGTCAGTAGGTTCCTGCTATGGAGTGATATTAAATTTCCTCACACCAAAGACCTTGTCCTATTTTCAAGGTCATATGAATCAAATATGTTTTTTTTTTTTTTTTTTTTAGTTCCAGACAAACATATACATCAATACTCTCTTAATTATGTACATGTAATCAATTTTTATGAATACGCCTACATTTTTGGTGTATTTTATATCTATTATAATCTACTATTACATTCTTAATTATTGGGCAGTATAGTGTATGTAGAATTGAAAACAATCAACCAATGAATATATTGCCTGGAGCTAATTGAAAAATGGGATTGGGGGATAGTTTGGATAAAAAGTAGAAGCTGATTTTGAAAAGGAAATACAAAGATAAGAGAGAAAGGAAACATAAAAGGAAGAAGAGAAGAGGGAACGAGATTTCCGACGAAAGCAAAGGCAATTTCTGAAAGGGTGACAAAAAAATAACTGACTATTGCTAATAAAAACATTTAATGGAAAAGAAACTAGTCCAACAAAAACACAAGCAAATTGAAAAAATATAAAAATTAATTACGTTGGTAAATTGAAATTGAATTGAATCAAATATGTTAATGACTTCCAGAATCTTTTTCTAGAGATCCAGAAATCTGAAAGGCTTGATATTTTGGCAGCAGGTACCCAGGGCAGAGTGGTATAAATACATTGTGCTTTCATTAGAGTACTGTTGATCAAATACAATGTATTTGATAAGATACACTGTACATGTATATTGATTATCCACAGTGTACATTGTATTTTGATCAAATACAATGTATTTTGATTAGATACACTGTATATTGATTATATAAATTGAACTTTGATGATATACACTGTATATTGATCAGATATAGTGTACTTTGATCAGATACATTGTACTTTGATCAGATAAACTGTATATTTATCAGATATAGTGTACTTTGATCAGATACATTGTACTTTTATAGATACATTGTATTTTGATCCGATACTCTGTACTTTGATCAGATACACTGTACTTTGATTAGATACATTGTTCTTTTATTAGCCCACCATCATCAGATGGTGGGCTATTCAAATCGCACTGCGTCCGTGGTCCGTGGTCCGTCCGTCCCTCCGTCCGTAAACAATTCTTGTTATCGCTATTTCTCAGAAAGTACTGAGGGGATCTTTCTCAAATTTCATATGTAGGTTCCCCTTGGTGCCTAGTTATGCATATTGCGTTTTGAGACCAATCAGATAACAACATGGCCGACAGGCAGCCATCTTGGATTTTGACAATTGAAGTTTGTTATTGCTATTTCTGAGAAAGTAATGAAGGGATCTTTCTCAAATTTCATATGTAGGTTCCCCTTGGTGCCTAGTTATGCTTATTGCGATTTGAGACCAATCGGAAAACAACATGGCCGACAGAGAGCCATCTTGGATTTTGACAATTGAAGTTTGTTATCACTATTTCTGAGAAAGTACTGAATGGATCTTTCTGAAATTTCATATGTAGGTTCCCCTTGGTGCCTAGTTATGCTTATTGCGATTTGAGACCAATCGGAAAACAACATGGCCGACAGACAGCCATCTTGGATTTTGACAATTGAAGTTTGTTATCACTATTTCTGAGAAAGTACTGAATGGATCTTTCTGAAATTTCATATGTAGGTTTCCCTTGGTGCCTAGTTATGCATATTGCGTTTTAAGACCAATTCGAAAACAACATGGCCGACAGGCAGCCTTCTTGGATTTTGACAATTGAAGTTTGTTATTGCTATTTCTGAGAATGTACTGAATGGATCTTTCTGAAATTTCATATGTAGGTTTCCCTTGGTGCTTAGTTATGCATATTGTGTTTTGAGACCAATCTGAAAACAACATGGCCGACAGGCAGCCATCTTGGATTTTGACAATTGAAGTTTGTTATCACTATTTCTGAGAAAATATTTAAGGGATCTTTCTCAAATTTCATATTTAAGTTTTCCTTGGTGCCTAGTTATGCATATTGCGTTTTGGGACCAATCTGAAAACAACATGGCCGACAGGCAGCCATCTTGGATTTTGGCAATTTAAGTTTTTTATCACTATTTCTGACAAAGTACTGAATGGATCTTTCTGAAATTTCATATGTAGGTTTCCCTTGGTGCCTAGTTATGCATATTGCGTTTTGAGACCAATCAGAAAACAACATGGCCGACAGGCAGCCATCTTGGATTTTGACAATTGAAGTTTGTTATCACTATTTCTGAGAAAGTACTGAATGGATCTTTCTCAAATTTCATATGGAGGTTCCCCTTGGTGCATCGTTATGCTTATTGCATTTTGAGATCAATTGGAAAACAATATGGCCGACAGGCCGCCATCTTGGATTTTGACAATTGAAGTTTGTTATCTTTTTTTCTCATAGTACTGAATGGATCTTTCTCAAATTTCATAAGTAGGTTCCCCTTGGTCCCTTGTATTGCATTTTTGGACCAGTCTGTCCTGAAAACAACCTGGCAAACAAACAGCCATTATCGTTAAATCTCAAATTTCTTATATAGCTAGGATTCCCTTGTTTGAAAAGTACTGGAGGGATGTCTCAATTTGCACAGATTAGTAAAATGAAGGGAAAAAGTAGAGAAAAGATCAATCTGACATGGAACCTATGAAGATCATTCAATGGTGGGCGCCAAGATCCCTCTGGGATCTCTTGTTAGATACATTGTACTTTGATCAGATACTCTGTACTTTTATTAGATATACTTCAAGACTATACACTGTACTTGAGTCTCTACAATGAGATATACTTCTTTTCTATTCAGGAGAAATCAGTGACATGAAAGAGAGGCAAGACGAGATGGCAACAAACTTGGATAATCTCAAAGGTATCTATAACACAGATTAGATTTTGATGACTTATGTATATTATATAGAGGTACGTAATACATGGTATCTGAGACTGGTGATCTGACCCAGATTATATACCAAACCTAATGTATCTAGAGGTACGTAATACATGGTATCTGAGACTGGTGATCTGACCCAGATTGTATACCAAACCTAATGTATCTAGAGGTACTTAATACATGGTATCTGAGACTGGTGATCTGACCCAGATTGTATACCAAACCTAATGTACATGACTAATGTATCTAGAGGTACTTAATACATGGTATCTGAGACTGGTGATCTGACCCAGATTTTATTATGTATTGACCCCCATTAAGCTTTACTGATATCCAATGCTGTGGTTTTTA
>NW_022982135.1:467620-497301 GCF_902652985.1 Pecten maximus
AGCTTGTATCATAATGAAAAAATAAAATAAAATCATCGCCCTACAACAAAAATGTCAATAATTTGGTGAAAAACATTAATAAATGACTTAATTTAGTATTTGACATTTCGTAAAAATTTAAGAGGGATACAGTAAAAGAAATAAAAAAAAATTGGCATATGATATTCATTAGTAAAATGATTATATAAGAGAGTTCTATACAACACAAGTTATTTTTAAATGTCAAAATTTTAGGGTGCTCAAGGTTTATTATGTGTTTATTTTTACTTAAATGCAATATGCAGAATTCAAAAAGCTAAATTCTCTTAAATTGCAGTTGTGAAATTGACGTTTGAATTTGATTTGCAAGAAAATGATACAATAAATAGCCAATTGTTATATATCATTGGTTGTTTTAAGAGCCATATTTAATGATGGAAGCAAAACGTTTATCGAGTTTGGTAACATTGCAATATCTTGAATAAAAGGCAGATAGTTATAAAGATGCCCAAATACCTTAAAAAAACGGCACTGCAATCACATTTATTATTTAATTGAAGAAAAAATACAGTTTCAACAACTTTTTTAGGCTCACTAATCGATTAAAACTAAAAAACTAAAAATCGATTGTGGGCCGCCATGCAACACCTCCTTTCTGTACTGAATATGTACAATGATACTACCTTTGTTCGCCATGGATATGGGCCTGGTCCATAGTTGTAGCAAATTTCCTCATCTTTTTGTATGTATCTTGTGGCTTTAAACACAATTTGGGGCTGACCATCAGACTCGAAAACCTTGGCTCTACAGTTTGGGTTTTTATGATTATCATTGATCAGCCTTCCAAATGTGTCATCTTCTTTTGTTGCATTAACCCTAGAATGCAAAACAGTTTCAATATTGTATCAGTCACCTGGAATCAGAGTCAAGGCTCATCATAATAAGTGTTATTCTTTAGATAATGTTGTGTGAAGTTACATTTTTTCACAGATTTGACCTCCTTGAAAGTATGTCAACATCATTTATATGAGGAAACTTCAAACTTTGTGGTAACAATTTGTTTATCGTGCACTGCACACTATCCTAAGCCAAAGGCCATGCAAATTTACAGTTTACAAATTTTACAAATTTACAAAATGTTTATAAGACAGTACAATAAAGACATTCATCATGTGATCACATCACTCACACCCAAATTAGCACTATTTGACAAACAATGACCTTGACCTTAGAACCCTGAAATTGTTATAATAATTACCATAGTTTCTTTCCTTTAAAATTTATTTCAAAGACATATGTGTCATCCTCATCTGCAGGATCTGTTTCCTGAACCATTCCTTGGTACCTACATATGTCTTCTCCTGCCTCAATAGCCTTTCCTGCATAGACTCCTCTGCCTGAAACAAAATGTTAAATCTTATTTAAAGAGTTAAGACTGACATTAATTTTCTTTGAAACATAACATTGGGTAACATCAGAAAATCATGCCCTAGCTACTTTGTGTCAGTCAAAATATAAAAAGAATGTGTAATCTCGATTCATCTGACCCAGACCTTTAAAGAATTCCAAATGTGAAAGAGGTGAGAGAGGGATGCTAATTACAGTGCATTGAATACCACACAAATGTATTGGTCAGACAATGATTAAATTTTGACCAATCAGAAGCATTTGTTATAGTACAAACAATAATGTTGTATAGTGATTATGCAAACTATTTTTTGTATAAATTGACCCGATAGTACTAGATAAGAAGGGCATGTCCATATATACAAGACTTAGCAGATGTTGTTCAATCAGATGCCTCTGTTGTAATACAGTAACATGGAATACATTTGACTTGATCACACAAAAATAGATTGATGAACTTGAAAAAAAAATTACCTTCATGGTACCTATATATATAGTACCTACCTACCCAACACTTTATGGCATGGGTCGGTAAAGGGAAAACAAACATATTTTTAAGGCTGGCCCAATGGCAAGTGCAGTTTTATATGGCCTTTCATAAAATGTTTGCACCATTGGTCCAGGGTTGAATAAAATTGATTGAAGGACTGAGGAGTTATATCGTTTTATAGGAATTGAAATTTAAACCCATTTATAATGAAAAATTAGTCACCATGGCAACAGAACATTTAAGTAAACAAGTATTGATTGTAATGGGAACCATTACAAATGTCCCCCAAACAACCCCACAGTCGTATCATTGTGATCTGTATCCCTTATTACCCCTATGTAGCCATTTTCATCTTAATCAGCAAACATCTTTATTTTGACCAATCAGAGGCCTCAATTTTGTTAACATAGCAACTGACCTTTTCCAAAGTGTTTCCATATTGTTCGCTATCCCTCAAAACCCCTACGTACCAATTTTCAGCTTAATCTGACAACATTTAAATTTCGACCAATCAGAGGCCATTATTTTCTTTCCATGGCAACCAACCCTCTCGAAAATGTTACTACGTTATTCGCCATCCATAAAAACCCCTATATACCAGTTTTCACTAAAATCAGAGACCAAAATCTAAAAACAGGAAGTGGGCGTGGCCCCTGGCGGCCATCTTGGATGTCCGATCGCGAAAAAAACACCTGGTTGCACACCCCCATACCCTAACGAGTATGTCTGTGAAGTTTGATGATGATCGCCGGGGCAGTTTCTGAAAAAAGCGTCGGAAACCTCAGCAGTGGAAGAAATAAGAATAATAAGAATAATAAGAATAATAAGAATAATAATAAGAATCCAAGCAAAAACAATATGTCCCCCCCCCCCCCCCCCCCACTCCGTTTGGGGGACATAATAATGTTGCAAGCACAAATTGCATGTATACGTAGATCTACATTGATTTACAGGTTTTGAAGGAATTGGATGATATTGCCGGACAACCGGTTCCACTAATTCCAATTTGAATTTGGGAAGAAGTCAGCAATGGTGGCCACAATCTGATTAAAATACAGATCTTCACTATACACTACGTTATGAGGATCTGACAGTGGCCGATCGAAGGTCATGTTCAGATGACCTTTGTCGCCTCCTTACCTCCCATTTCAGCAGAGTGTCATTTCGTTACAAAATTTTACAATAGCTTTTATGTGACGAAATGACTGATCGCACAAATTAGATATCGCACACAAACTTTTACTGTCAAGATTTTGACAGCAGTAATTTGACTGCTATTGCAAAAGGTCATATGAACATGACCTTCTATCGGCCACCGTCAGATCCTCATAACGTAGTGTCTAGTGAAGATCTGTATTTTAATCAGATTGTAGTGGCCATCTTGGATTTCAGACTAACTTGTAAAAACAAAACACTTGGTCGGAACCATCTCAGCAGATCATTTTTTGGCAAGTGTGAATCCTACAGGTAGAACGGAAGAAGTTTAAAATGTGTTTTCAAGATGGTGGCAATCAGGCAGCCGTCTTGGATTTCAGACCAACCTGGAAAATAACATCACATGGTCGGGACCATGTCACGAATCTCACTGGTGGAACTTGAGAAACTATGTTCAAAAACGAGAAAAGTTTACACACATCTTACGGTGCACGACGACAGATGAAACATGATGTCCTTGTAGTACTTAAAATATCTTTAAATATGCAGAATCATATTTACAAAAGCATTGACTGTAACATTCATATGTATTTAAGATTACAAGAACATAATTTTCAACTTAACCCGTAAATAGACCAATATATGTACATATGAATTTAGTAACTTTCATTCACCTGATGAGCTTGTTATAAAGCAGGTGAAAACGCTAGTGATTCCTGGTTTGTGTTTTATATTTTAATTATGTGTATCCATCACAAGGACATTATACTTTTTAATTATGAATTTAATTATTTTTTTGGTCTTGTACACTAATTCACATCACATATGATCAATTCACCTTTTCCTGTTGATGTTTTGATATAGAGATGAAGGCCATTCTTATCAATTTCTTCCTCATTTTCCTTCCAGGATTGTTTCCTTTTTCTTAAATTCATGTTGACACTGTATAAAAATATAAATAATATGAATCAATAGCGGCAAGTCATCATGCAGTCAACAGGCAATCAATTTTTTATCCATAATTAAAGCGCTAGAAATTAAAGAGGATTGACCTTTTCTATTGTTATATTGTGAGGTAATTCAGAACGATGTTCAATTTATTCATTATTGCACCAGTCTGGGGTAAACACGATCTACTAATCGATTAAATCTGATACTCACACCATGACCAGCGTTAAATACGGTTCACTTGGCCCAATATTTACGTTAGGTTTATCGCAAGAAATTGAAGAATATGAGTACACAGACACTCAGGGCTTTCATTAAGTACTCCTCCACTCGTCCAGACGAGTGGAAATGCCCCGGTGCCGAGTTGGGTCGTCCTTGTCACTCGTCCCCAGTGCCGAGTTAAGTTGATATACTCTACATGTATTTCGAAATTTGGGCACATCTTTCCATTAAAACCCTAGGTTTTAAACACAAACAAAAACTATCCAACTAGTGGCTTCATTCCTGGTCAAGATCCTTCGCGCTCTTATAATTATAACATACAGGATATACTAAAGCATCTACACGACGCTGATTGAACCGGAGAATTCCAATGTTGCGTAATCGTCGTGTTTAGTGAATGGCGAGCAACAAAAATAATGGATAACAAACAAGCATTGCTGTCTATTTTTAAACCAAGAACAGATAAATCAATCATGAATAACAAGCAAGATACCCCACAGAAACTTACTGGTACATTAAGTGACGGTGAAACACCAGGGAAAAGATTTTGAAAATGTCCCGAATAACTTTTTTGTGAAAGTGAAAGTAAAACATAAAGAATGCAAACTAACATTACGAAAGAAGAGTAAGATCCACCCTGGCCTCAACATTAACAATTAACAATTACAATCACTAATCAGTCGGAGTGGATAATGTAAAGCTTTAATCTCACATTTATATCCACTCTCATGAGTATGGACATTGTTATACCGTACAGTTTGAAAAAAATAAAACAAAAAAAGTGGAAACAGACGTTCGGTATTACAATTTGAGTAAATGATAATGATGAAGCACTGCTGCAAGTATAAGTATTGATTACAGATAGGCATATCCTTAGACAGCTTGAAACATAAAACAAACGAGCATTTAATATTGGAAAGTGTCATCTCCTTTTAGGGTATTAAACACATATATCAGTATGAAAGAATAACGCAAATTTCAATATATATATGTGAATTTGAATATTCCATAATTAACAAGGGCCCAATGGGCCCAAATCGCTCACCTGCAATGCAGTGATCTTTTCATATATGGATCCTGCAGTTATTTGAAAGCATGCTACAGGACCAATATAATGTCTCTCTGCACTTTGGCTTTTCACTAAAAGTCATTTAAAGATTTAAGCATACTTGATCGACGTGACCTTGAATGAAGGTCAAGGTCATTCATTTGAACAAACTTGGTAGCCCTTCACCCCAGCATGCTACAGACCCAATATCAACTCCCTGGGACTCTTGGTTATTGAGAAGAAGTTGTTTAAAGATTTTAGCCTTTTTGACCCCTGTGACCTTGAATGAAGGTCAAGGTCATTCATTTGAACAAACTTGGTAGCCCTTTACCCCAGCATGCTACAGACCCAATATCAACTCTCTGGGACTCTTGGTTATTGAGAAGAAGTCGTTTAAAGATTTTAGCCTTTTTGACTCCTGTGACCTTGAATGAAAGTCAAGGTCATTCATTTGAACAAACTTGGTAGCCCTTTACCCCAGCATGCTACAGGCCAAATATTAGGTCTCTGGGACTCTTGGTTATCGAGAAGAAGTCGTTTAAAGATTTTAGCCTTTTTGGCCCCTGTGACCTTGAATGAAGGTCAAGGCCATTCATTTGAACAAACTAGGTAGCCCTTCATCCCAGCATGCTACAGACCCAATATCAACTCCCTGGGACTGTTGGTTATTGAGAAGAAGTCGTTTGAAGATTTTAGCCTTTTTGACCCCTGTGACCTTGAATGAAGGTCAAGGTCATTCATTTGAACAAACTTGGTAGCCCTTCACCCCAGCATGCTACAGGCCAAATATTAGGTCTCTGGGACTCTTGGTTATTGAGAAGAAGTCGTTTAAAGATTTTAGCCTTTTTGACTCCTGTGACCTTGAATGAAAGTCAAGGTCATTCATTTGAACAAACTTGGTAGCCCTTCACCCGAGCATGCTACAGACCCAATATCAACTCCCTGGGACTCTTGGTTATTGAGAAGAAGTCGTTTAAAGATTTTAGCCTTTTTGACTCCTGTGACCTTGAATGAAAGTCAAGGTCATTCATTTGAACAAACTTGGTAGCCCTTCACCCCAGCATGCTACAGACCCAATATCAAGTCCCTGGGACTCTCGGTTATTGAGAAGAAGTCGTTTAAAGATTTTAGCCTTTTTGACTCCTGTGACCTTGAATGAAGGTCAAGGTCATTCATTTGAACAAACTTGGTAGCCCTTCACCCCAGCATGCTACAGACCCAATATCAAGTCCCTGGGTCTTTTGGCTATTTAGAAGAAGTCGTCTAATTTTTTTTTAGCCTTTTTGACTCCTGTGACCTTGAATGAAAGTCAAGGTCATTCATTTGAACAAACTTGGTAGCCCTTTACCCCAGCATGCTACAGACCCAATATCAACTCCCTGGGACTGTTGGTTGTTGAGAAGAAGTCGTTTGAAGATTTTAGCCTTTTTGACTCCTGTGACCTTGAATGAAGGTCAAGGTCATTCATTTGAACAAACTTGGTAGCCCTTCACCCCAGCATGCTACAGGCCCAATATTAGGTCTCTAGGCCTTTTGGTTATTGAGAAGAAGTTGCTTGAATGGAAAGTTGACGCCGGACGGACGGCCGGACGGCCGGACGGACGACGCGCCACGGCATAAGCTCACTTGCCCTTCGGGCAGGTGAGCTAATAAAATTCAAACAACTGTTCTCTGTGTGTTTATTTTTTCATCAAGATGATTACATGTATCTGATTTATCATTTGCGCCCATCGCACCACAAGCGTTAACTAATGTGTCTAACATGTATATAATATGCAGGGTTCAAAACTAGGTTTACAACACTAATTAAGTCCGTTAGTCCAAGACTAGTAACATTTCTGAAGGACAAGTAAATATGCTATTTTTATTAGGCCTGTGGACTAGTTCATTTTTTTGTATGCTGATCTATGACTTATTCAACAGGAAATGTTACAAATTTAGCACTCATGATCAGGATAAATCTTATTGACCCTCTACTGGCGAGCGACCAATTCTCGCCAAGTCATTGAAGTATCCATTCTCGCCAATGCCCTCATAAAATACGTAGCTGGAATACGAGGACAATTTTTTGAGGATGTCTTCTTCCTCGTGTCTTCTATCAGTAGATGACATTTTGTGCAAAAATTCGGATGTACACGTATTTTACGAGTGCATTGCAATTGGCGAGAATGGGTACTTGGCGAGAATTGGTCGCCGACCAGTAGCTAGCCTATGGTTCTGATTAGAGGGTCAATAACTGACAATGACTAGGCCTAAAATTATCTGATTATCTGCCCATCATTAGCATTAAGGGGTAGCTACTGCCATCTTGGATTGAGTATACCTTGAACTGTCAACAGTTCAATTTAACAAAAATAACAATAAATGATGGACTTTTCCTATCATATCATCAATATGAATCATAAATAAATGATTCTAGATAATTTTCAAAATTTTAAAAGTACTTGCTTAACTTTTAGAGAATTTCAAACATGATTGTGACAGGCTGCACTTCCTGAAATCTGCTTATTTTTTTTTAATTCCTAAAAATAAAAATAAATTAGTTCAATATCCACTGCAGGGCCATTAGAGGAGAAAATCTTGATAAAACCATAAACAAAGTCATAACAGCTCAATGAAACAACAGTACATTCCAAAAAATAATGTATTCAAGATGGATGTTCCACCTAGTATAAAGTAGTTCCTGGCTTCTCTATATTTAGAATAGGTAAATTCCCCTGTATGGTAACATCAAAGTGCCAAACTTTGAATGCAAGGGAGACAATTTCAATTTATTTCAGAATGAATATAAGAAAGCTTTTTATTTTTCATTTTTGAAATGACATAATAATATATATTCTCATTTTCTAAATTGATTGTAAACTTATTGTTGTGTTTATATACAACAAATACTCAGGTAACTTAGGCTATAAATATCTTCTTATGCATAAATAAATGTTTATTCTAACTACTGTGTATATGAATTAAAAAATTACCTTATTTTAGCTGTATTTTTGGCATACAATAGTTTCCCATTACCAAACTTCCACAATGAAAACAGAGGATGTCAGCCGATATACACTGTCTTAAGTAGATGCATGAAATGTGAATTTGTTTAATAAAGTCAGTCTTAAATATGCAATTTTTTTTTTCTGTTTTGTTTTCAAACCACTTAAAACAGTATATATCGTTACCAGCTCTTGCCACTAGGAGGCCTCCTCTTTCAAGAGCCAAAAATTTTTTAAAGTTCACGTGTGGTATCTCTTCCTTTGAAACGATGCTGTGTGTACGGTTAAGATGTCGGACAATGTACTTCTTTTTGTGGTTCCATTTTGCAACACCATGCTGAAAAAGAAAAATGATACACTTGTTATATATATATAATTAGTCTAAATAACAAACACTTCATTCTCTAAGAATTGAATAGTATGGACATATTGTACTATCAAGTATGAAGTCCATACCGCATAAGCCAAACCATAATGTAACCTTAATTTCCTGCTATATGACTACATCTGACAAAGTGAGACTCCCTGGGCAGGATAAATACAGTAAGATTCATCTCATGGGTTTGTGTTATTATGGAAATAACTTCTATCAAAACATTTGTTGAAATTAACGAATTTTTTTAAACTCCAATGATATCATAGTTCTTTCACACACATAAGCGGTCAGCTATCTATCGGAAACATCAAACTAGCTTCTAATGATTTTTATTTGAAACCAAAGCAGTCCTTATTTTTTAAGGATTTAACAATGCTGAAAAAAAAACATGTTTTACATCATTACAACATTACATACCTGAATAGATGTCTATGAACTTCATTGAACCAATATCTCAATCCTGCTGTAGGTCATGATAATCAATCAAGTCTTTCCTCTTATCCTCTTTGTACTGCACTGCACCATCCCAGCCTTTACATGTCTCTCCTGATTTTTTTTCAAGGGACATAACTCCTATAACCAGAGGGATCTTGGCGCCCACCATTGAATGATCTTCATAGGTTCCATGTCAGATTGATCTTTTCTCTACTTTTCCCTTCATTTTACTAATCTGTGCAAATTGAGACATCCCTCCAGTACTTTTCAAACAAGAGAATCCTAGCTATATAAGAAATTTGAGATTTAACGATAATGGCTGTTTGTTTGCCAGGTTGTTTTCAGGACAGACTGGTCCAAAAATGCAATACAAGGGACCAAGGGGAACCTACTTATGAAATTTGAGAAAGATCCATTCAGTACTTTGAGAAATAGAGATAACAAACTTCAATTGTCAAAATCCAAGATGGCTGCCTGTCGGCCATTTTGTTTTCCAATTGATCTCAAAATGCAATATGCATAACTAGGCACCAAGGGGAACCTTCATATGTAATTTGAGAAAGATCCCTTCACTACTTTCTCAGAAATAGCGATAACAAACTTCAATTGTCAAAATCCAAGATGGCAGCCTGTCGGCCATGTTGTTATCTGATTGGTCTCAAAATGCAATATGCATAACTAGGCACCAAGGGGAACCTTCATATTAAATTTGAGAAAGATCCCTTCAGTACTTTCTCAGAAATAGCGATAACAAACTTCAATTGTCAAAATCGAAGATGGCTGCCTGTCGGCCATTTTGTTTTCCGATTGGTCTCAAAACGCAATATGCATAACTAGGCACCAAGGGGAACCTTCATATGAAATTTGAGAAAGATCCCTTCAGTACTTTCTGAGAAATAGCGATAACAAGAATTGTTTATGGACGGAGGGACGGACGGACGACGGACCACGGACGCAGGGATTTGAACAGCCCATCATCTGATGATGGTGGGCTAAAAACAGCATTATCAAAAACAAGTTGTATAATTATAAATTTAAAAAAACAAAAAAAGATGGTATTTCTTTTGAACACATCTATTATGTAAGTTATCTGAAGCACCATGCTATATATATATATATATGTTCAACCGATTTTTATTTGAAGCCAAAACAATCCCTATTCGTTATGGATTTAATAATGCTGAAAAAAACATGTTTTACATCATTACAACATTACATACCTGAATAGATGTCTATGAACTTCATTGAACCAATATCTCAATCCTGCTGTAGGTCATGATAATCAATCGAACCTTTCCTCTCATCGTCTTTGTACCGCACTACACCATCCCAGCCGTTACATGTCTCTTCTGATTGTTTTCAAGGGACATATCTCCTATAAAAACAGCATTATCAAAACTTTGCATTTCTTTAAAAAAATGATATATATAGTAGTTCTTTTGCACACATCTATTATGTAAGCTATCAAATGATTTTTATTTCAAGCCAAAATATTGCTTGTTTTTTTATGGATTTACAATGCAATCAAGACATTCCAGAGGGATCTTGGCACCCACCATTACATGATCTTTATAGATTCCATGTCAGACTGATCTTCTCTCTATTTCCCCTTTTTTCCTCTTACATGAACACATGAAACCTACAGGTGAAATTTGAGAAACATTTATAACAAACTTGAATTCTCAAAATCCAACATGGCCTCCTGTCGGCCATTTTGTTTTTTATGCTCAAAAATATAAATTCAAATGGCACAACTAGGGACCAATAGGAACCTATGCATGAAGTCCGAGGAATATCACTACAGTACTTTTCAAGAAATGGTGATAAAGATTGTTTATGGACGGACGCATAGACGACTTACGGATGCAGGGCGACTTGAATAGCCACCATCTGATGATGGTGTGCTAAAACAAGTTTTACAACATTACATACTGTACCTAAAAGATGTCTGTAAATTTCACTGGACCAATATCTGAATGATGATCCACCAAAACGTTCCCCTCATCGTCTTTATACTGCACTGCACCATCCCATCCTTTACGCGATCATCTGCTTTTCAAGGTTAATCATCTGCTTTTCAAGGTAATAGATACATTGCTGGAATTAATTATTTATCAATTTTTAAGATGATATATAGCAGTGCCTTGGCATACATCTAGAATGCTATCTACCTGAAGCATCACATATGTTCAAATGATTTTTATTTCAAGCCGAAACATTCCTATTTTTATGGATCTAACAATGCATAAAAAACATATCTAGATAATATGTACCACACAAATCTTTAAACATCATATATTTATGACTTACTACATTACATACCTAAATTATATGTCTATGAATCTCACTGCACCATTATCCAAATCCTGCTGTAGTTCATTCACTAAAATTTTCTCCTACGCTGTCTGGAAGATCGTGTAGAACATGATGCAGAAATCCCGGGGTTATCACTTGACGATGGAACTATACAAAACAATTATCATAAGGAAAGTTACATTCAGGTTAAACTATACTATTTTTGACCATACATCCATTCATATATTTAGAGTGAACACATGATTGTAGTTATTTAAAAACACTTATGTGTTACATGTATAGTGTTAGATTTTACACAAAATTTACATGAGATACAGGAGGAAATTTTGGAAAATAATGAATTCTGTATTAATATTCAAAACTCTCCCAATGTTATAAATCACATCATGATGCAGTCTTATGTAAACAAGTGAAGATGTCTCGTTTTTCTTCATTTGAGTGAGGTTTGTTGTTGTTTGGTTTATTGCCTGGTGAAACGCTAGTGTTATTTTTAGGCGGGGTCAACATGTAGTAGCTGGTGACTACCTCACTGAAGGACATGTGGGATCTGAACGACATACATTGTATGGGAGGCGTTTGCATGTCATAGCTGTTTTCCAGGTAACACAAACTCAACTGCATAGTGCATATCTCAGATATTCATCTAAGCTAGGTTAAAAAGTCCAACACTCTGACAGAGTCAGCTATCGCTGTCGTCACATTTTAGTGTACAAATCAATACATATGTTAGTAGTGCATTTTGGTGTACATATACTATAATATATGGATGAGAAAGATAGATAAGGCAAAGTCATCTTTTATATGGAAATCACAGACATGTTTCATTTTCTAATCCGCATTGCAATTTATTTGGCAAGAAAATACAGTGGAACTTCGTTAACTCGAACTCGGAAAACCCCGCTTAACTCGAAGTACCTCGTCGGTCCCGGCCGAATTCTCTCTTTATCTTAGTAAGGAAAACTCGGAAAACTCGGAAACTCGAAAAACTCGGATAATACGAAGTGAAAATTTGGTCCCAACAATAAAAATCCTAAATTTGGTCCCAACAATAACAAGAGGCCTATAGGCCTAAACGCTCACCTGCTGTGATTATAGCCCCATATCATTTTTTTACATCCCCCCTACAAACCAACTAGTGGCTGATAGCTGCATGGCTGGTGGGCAGTAATAAACTGTATATTACCAAGGGTCTATCTCAAAGAATGTAAGGTTAAAATTTCTTGAATGATGAAGTTTTTTTTGTTTTCATCATTTTCATCATCAAAATGTCGAATGCCATGTTTGCAATATTTCGATATACATATACATATTAAGTTGAAGTAATGACATTACAGTATTTTGTCAACTTATTGAGGCAATCTAGACAATAAAATTGTCTAATATAATTATTGAAAAAGTAGGTAACAGTGACCTAATTTTGCAATATCAGTTATCAGCATGCATTTATCCTAGAGGTCCATTTCTGTTGCTCTAATATAATTATTGAAAAAGTAAGTCTCTGTGACCTAATTTTGCAATATTAGTTATCAACATGCCTTTCTCATCCTAGATGTCCATTTTTATTGTCCTAACGTAATTATTGAAAAGTAGGTCACAGTGACCTAATTTTGCAATATTTGTTATCGGCATGCCTTTCTCATCCTAGATGTCCATTTCTATTGCCCTAGCATAATTACTGAAAAAGTAGGTCACAGTGACTTAATTTTGCAATAGTTGTTATCGACATGCCTTTCTCATCCTAGATGTCCATTTCTATTGCCCTAGCATAATTACTGAAAAAGTAGGTCACAGTGACCTAATTTTGCAATAGTTGTTATCGACATGCCTTTCTCATCCTAGATGTCCATTTCTATTGCCTAGCATAATTACTGAAAAAGTAGGTCACAGTGACCTAATTTTGCAATAGTTGTTATCTGCATGCCTTTCTCATCCTAGATGTCCATTTCTATTGCCCTTATGTAATAATTGAAAAAAGTAGGTCACAGTGACCTAATTTTGCAATAGTTGCTATCAGCATGCAATTATCATCCTAGATGTCAGTTGATGTTGTCCTATCATTATCCCTGCTTAGAGCAATGTAAAGACATAAATAGTATCAATGTGACATGTTTTTCACTTGCACAGTATTACTACATAATATAATATATGTATATGACTAATGAATTAGAAAACTGAAGACTCTCTCATTTAAATTATCAGAAGTTTTCTGATCTTTACCATATTTACACATTAAAGCTAGACACTGGGTAACTGGGCAGCTCTGGAGATAGGGCTCCATTCCCAGACCTCTGCTGCCCTTTATCTAATTAATTTTATTGTTTTCCTGTGTGACCCTAAACCAGCAATATTATGGTTTCATGCAGATATTAAGCTAACAGGTTTTCTCAACAAAACTAATTGGTATCAGAGAGGAGAAAATCCAAAAGCCGAGTTACAAAGAAATGTTCTACAGAACCCCCAATTTGGGACCCCTAGCAGCAATGTTCACACTAAAGAGATATACAGTTGGTGCTGTTAGCAGCCAAGCTACTCAGCTGCCAGTTCCCCCATTATGGACCCCTAGCGGCAATGTTCACACTGAAGATATATACAGTGTATACAGACAGGTACAAACCATACAATTGAATTACAAAAAATGTAATTAAAAATCAACCACTCATTATACATACTCCAAATTAAACTTGTCTCTTTATCATCACTATCTGAACCTTGTTATTGAAAATCAACTCTAAATGCTGTTCCAGTCATTAGATATCTTGTTCACAAACAAAAAATAAAATACTTTTCCATAGCTCATCAGAAGATAATTGCTGTGGTGGCCATCTTGTAAATTCAATGAGTTTTTGAAACAACACCTCTTATTCAGAAATGTCACTAGAACATTCCTAGAAAGTCTTATTACTACGAATCAAATAATATTGGAGTTATAAGGAAAAACATAATTTCAAAGATGGCGATCATGGCAGCCATCTTGAATTTTATTTTCACTTAATGAATAAAAATATCTAGTCAGGACCTTCTAACTAATCATTCAATGCGAATTTCAACACTCTCGGTTAAAAAAAGTTAACGGACGACGGACGACAGACGCCGGATGATACCCCATAGCAAAAGCTCACATGAGCCTTTGGCTCAGGTGAGCTAAAAATCCTATTTGAAATGATCGAATAACTAAGAGCTAAATTCCGTTTGTAATACTGAACATATCGGCACTACTAACCTACATGCTATTATAAGTGTTTCATAAATTCATAAAAGGAATTGTCGGTTGAATCTTATAACAACAAGTCTTGGTGATAAAAAGTACAGCTTTACTTACATCAGGTAATTTCCTAAGCCGATCGCCGATATTAGTACACACGATAGTCAATAACTCATCTACCCGCTTGCTCAAGCTGAACTAATCTCTGACACACCGGTAGATCTACCCCGCTGATGTTTTTACAGGTGTAGAAATGAAACAGTCACCGGCCCCTATTAAATCTTTAAACTGCTGAAACAATAGCGTAATTACTGCCAAGGTGTTCAGAGTACAACTGTAACGGTCGGTGCTGTCTATTAAATCTGATAAAACACCAACTCAGTTACAGTAACATTTTATATGCACATGCGCAGCCCAACTTCCGGTGCTAATACACATGAAATGGCGTGGTTATCAATTAAAAGTAAGTAGGCCGATAAAACAGTATTTCATATGTCCAATAAAAGGTAGTGGTTCGGTTACGTTTTGCATGCAATCTGTCTTGAACTTAAACGGTTAAAGTCTTCTTACGAGAAATCTTAATGCAGGTTGTCCGTTGATGATTAAACATTTGCTGTAAACCTGGTAAGATGGCTGCTTAAGTAGTTGACTGTTCAAGGTTCACAAGTTTTGCTTGAAGTCGTTTTTGTTTCTGCTTATACGCATAAGAATTGATGCCTCTTTGTGCATTAAACTTAAATCTGCCTCCTTTTCTCCTCCTTTTGTTTTTTATGGTACCCATGATATAGAATTTTGAACAATATCTGCTGTTAGAAATCTTTGGAAAATTCGATGAAAAGTCTGAGTTGTGTATAGGGAGGCAATCCTCAATCACAAATTAACTCAGTTTTGACATCTAGACTTGTTGTACGTCATATGACTCATAACAAGTAATAAGCGTTTTGATTTTGTAAACATCGCGAACTAGTCATGTTGTCCCAAAACAACTTATGTCTCGCAGTGTGGACATCGTTGAAATTTCCAATTTCTTTGCATTTCCATATGTCATTGAAAAAGTAAATCTAATGGCCCTAGTTTGATAATATATTCATCTAATAAAAACTTTAAAAGTTAATATTCACACGTCCTGACCGCAGTAACTGCAGCCACGTAAAAAAATCAATGAAAAGTTTACTATTTTCTATTAATTACGTTCTTGTTTATTTTCTTCTGTTATTGTGTTATTATTGTTACGTATATTGGAAGATATTTGACGACAGTCCCCCTTAGAGTGTTTTTTGCTATTTTTAGTAACAAAGCTTTACCTCCATTGGCGTATAATAGGCAAGTTCGTGGTTTTCCCAAACCTACTGTAGGTATGCATTCTTATTTTACATCAGTCGGCCAGGGACTTGGCAAAAATCTCCCAACCCATGGAAGCCTATCCACATATATCTTCTGTTTATAGTGGTACGTAACAATAAGAACGCGTGCTTTCATTTCATAAATTCGTGGCATATACCTGTTTGGGATGATAAGTCCTGTAATATGCACGCTTTGTGACAAGCAAAACAAACTGATATTCTTTTTAACTTCGAATTCTGTAGCGCAAACGTTGGCCTCTCTTTCGCGGTAAAATATTGTCCACTTCCTGGGAAGGGGGATAACTCTCATCAGTCTGTCGAACTAAGTGTACTTGTAGCGCTGTTCGCGAGTCATTTATCTTTTATCGATTACTTTTGCCTGAAATAACGGACTACTTCATAATTCAGACAAATTTCAGTGTTTTGGTGATGTTGACTTGACATACTATGACCACAGGGACATGTCTAGTCTATATTAAAATACCAGAAATACCTAGACTATATATAAAGACAAAACTTTGCACATAAGAGAGTTACTATATAAGGAGGGTAAAGCATTAAACATCCAGGCTACTGTTTGTATAATTATGACTCAAATATGTTATTTTCATTTGTTACTTTAAACTTTCTCAATATTAATATATATTCTATCTTTTTTTTTCTTATTCACAATTTTTCAAAAGTTTACTTTATTAAAACCAACATCTCGTTTTTAATGCTACTAACTTGAATAAAACTATTACTTGCATTTATACGATCAAGGTTACATGATTATCGATTTATCATTGAAATTTTAAGGTAATTACGCCATTCATGTACTACATGACAGTAATTCAAAAGCTCAAGATACGCGCCTCGTATGTCACACCTTCAAATAGTAAATTACTGCATTTTCAACTTAAAAAAAGCGAGGTTGCCGTGAAGAAGTTTGTGCTATTCCGACTACCATTGATGAGGTGATGTTAGTGATATTATAGCCAAAAATTCTATCTATTGTCAGTCCTGAAATGCACGATTTAAATTCTGTTGTACGTTTTTTCCAAAACTTTCCTTTTTGCCGTGGTAAATCATTTAGGAAGGAAACACATGTAAAAGACTTCGGTGTATGGCTCACTCCAAATTCTAACTTTTCATTACATGTTTAATAAGTGGTTGGTAAGGCCATGCCAATGCTTGAATTTACAAACCTGTCTGTTTTCCGCTCTCGTTATATAAAAGGCCTACTTTGGTGGAAAGAGTTCCTGGTATTATACAATGGGGTGTCGATGATGAGTTTAGAGGAATGTTCTATGCCAGACGGTGAGTGCACAGGCGCTTGCATATAGAAAATATCGCTTTCGATTTTTTTTGATATGACAGCGGTATGTGTAATGTGTAAGAGGCCCTCTTACACATTACACATACCGCTGTCATATCAAAAAAAAAAATCGAAAGCGATATTTTCTATATGCAAGCGCCTGTGGGTGAGTGTACATCAGATGCTAGCTTGACAGGCTGTGGTGGGTTTTTCAAAGGGAAAAGATTCCATGCCGTGTTCCCACAGTTCATTCTTACTCAGGACCTCAGTATTAACTGCCTAGAGCTTTTCACAATAGTGGTATGTGTCAAGTTATGTTATATACTTAGCAACACAAATGACGAAGGAAGACAACTTTTTGACCCGTGCCCTGACCGGGCCTCGAACTCACGATCTACGGCACCCAATCGTCTAGCCAGAAATACCCGCAGCTTATAGCGGTGCGCCACATCGGCGTTCTTAAAAAAAAAGAACGTTTCAATGGCGCAGTGATGGTCGGACCGATACCCTGACATGATCATTGTGGAAGTCGTCTATTTATTTATTTCCAATTCAACAGACCCGGGGGCCCGCTTACAGAATGGATAACAAATACAACATAAGTATAAAATATCACAGTTCGTTATGAATGTAACACAGACATATATGTACAAAAGTATTGACTAGTGGGGGAAAATATGCTGTAATCGAACTTTGAACCCAGTGAGAGACAAATAAAACATATCACAGTCTGTAACAAGATCAAAAGTATTAAAACTACATTGAATCCTGTTTAAAACACTATACTTTCTAATATTTTTAATTTAGGCGACTTTTCTGACAGTAAAACTAAATAAAACGGGATGATTGTAGATTACGACCGGTTACTAAAAGACACATTTGCTCAACTAAATAAGGACAGTCAAATACACTATTTACACATTTGAAAAGAAAAACACACTCTTAATATACTCGCCTTTGTTCGAGGCTTGGAAGTTGGTATGAGATGATATGAATACCTGGATCGCAATGTATTTACATACATGGATACGAATTGTACATATATTATATATATTTCTCTCGGTACAACTACGACAGGAAATTCAAATCATATATTGGCACTATGACTGATCCACAATGGCCTGAGCGGTGGGATCAAAAAGCGTAAAATTGACAAAACTTCTAAACTTTCAGATATGAAGAAATCAACATTCTTCAAGGATGAAAGAGACTTAAGGTACTTAAAAAAAATAGTTTTTTTAACCACAGGGTGTCCTGTTACCCCTAGGGATGGGTTAGAAATAATTATTTGATTCATATACAGAAATCACACTTTTTTGCCTTATTGAATTTGTACGATTTATTTATTAAATAAAAGCGAGTTTACAACTATCACTATTTAAGAGCAGCGGCGTCAATATTTGCGTTATGTGTGTAGAGTCCACTTTTGGCAGTGTTATTAAATTGTATACTGTCAGATTGAATTGAAACTGGTGAGGGTACTGATACAATCATACTGTTGTACATGCACCTATACTGTACATGCACCTATCCATCATTAAGAGGAAATTTTTTCCAGGTTCATCTATTTTTGGGTAAAAATGCTAACAGTGAATTTTGTGAAGTTATGTGAAGATTCACTTTAAACTGTGTTATATAAGCAATATTAATTGAATTGAAACTTTGTGACTGACTCTATTACACTGAACTTGCAACCATAATTCGGAATAAAGTTTTTACAGATTCACCTAATTTGGCCTGAAAACTGAATTTTGAGAATTTTCATTTAAGTTCAATTTTCACCCTATCCTTTTGAATTGAATCTTGGTAAGGTTACTGTTACTATCATGCCGAACACTGGGTTACTGATATTATTTAACTATTGGAAAAAAAATCCATAAATTGAAGGATGTTATTGACAAGAGGGAAAGACGAGACATATAATTCTGCATAATTCTTGTTATATAAGGCATTTTGAAAAAACTTATCATGACCTTGTGATTTCAGGTTCCCCCCACGAGGGGGTTAATTTTTTAAATCGTACTATAAGTACACTGTATAACATATTAGAGTATATATGGATTTATGTGGGTTTTATGGGATAACCTTTAGCAAATTTCATAAATCTGATAATATAATGATAATTTGTTTTTTTACATATATTACATTAACCAGAGACATATATACAAATCTATATATGTCTCTGCATTAACATATATACGTCTGCAAGTATTCTTCAAAAGCTTTGCCTTACCACAAGTACACGACTTATTGTCCCCATACACAGGCCAAACTAACCGATAAACAAAACGTGACTTCACTTAACTGCGAATAGTTTGTACTTTGTACCCAAACCATATTACAGTCGGGTTCTTCGAGAGGCCAGACGGACGCTAGATCCACTCCGAGAGAGAGAGAGAAGCGAAAGTTTGTATAACTTAAGTCGAAGACCAAGTTTTGGATCTAATACAACACCAGGTAATTAACAATGTCTTCAGTCTCGTTGTTACAATGATAACTTTATCGCCATTATAAACGTCTGTCGTCGTGTTTTAATATTTCCGGAGGCGGATCATGCTGGGTTACACTTCCTTGTTCTGTTGAGAGATTCGGGTGTTTTATATTTGGTCCTGCTTTACAGAATTTTTCCCTAAAACAGTCAAATGGCATGTTTGTTTCAAAATCAGGCGGTAATAAAGGCATTCGTGTGATTTGAAAGAAGTATTGAGAAATTAAATAAGCCTAATTTGTGCGGAAGTAAAAAAGTTGGAAATTCCAATGATCATATTGAGTCACCTCACGTTTACACATGCGCAAAGTTACTATTGGTTACTAGATATAATTACTGGAACGCCCTTATAAGTTTGCTTAGGGTGCAAGTAAGTCAAACACCAAGTCACAAGTTCACACCACTGACCAGGTAATTATACTCCAACAATGTTAGAGGTTTTACACAGCGAGATACTTTAGACAAAAAGAGCCGACCAGCGGCCTCTTATATAATTATGTTATAGGAGTACAGGTAATTATAGCTGATGTCACCAGTCTTGTTATTAAAATGCTTCTGTATACTGTATCGGCAATTCATAATATCTCATTGTGTTATATTGCTGACGTGGCGGTCATGTTATCACTTCCCTGTTCAGGCTGTGGAGTGTCGGGAGTTTCAAGTGGTCGTGGTTATGACTAACCTGGCCACACTGTCAGAACATGTTGAAATCTCATTCTATAAATCCGCTGATTCATCTGTTTATGGTACATGATAACAATAAGGTGTTGCCACTTTTCTATCTCCCAAGTTCCAATGAGAATTTGAGAGAACATGGTAATTTAGATATGAGCAGACGACAGTTACACTGTTGCCTAAAAGGTTTGTTTCTTTTGTTTTCTTTTTTCTTTTCGTCCCAATATAATTATAACAAACTATCCTCACTGAAAGAAAAGTAATACTAGCAATGTGTTACGGTGATTAATTATAGGGGGGGGGGGGGGGGTTGTTGTTGTTGTTAATTCCAGCTAATTTGTACGTGTATGCATGGTTACAGTATTTTTGCATCATTCACAAACCTCTTTATATTCATTTTTTTAGAAAGTTCATTATCACTTTTAAGTTTTATTAACCAGTTCAAATAAACACAATTTCTGCTATTTCATCAGATAATAATTTATTACCTCACCAAAAAAAATGTAACCAGTACATATATTTCTTAAAACTCAACTAAACTCACTACCACATCACATCAGCTGTAGCTACTATTGTTCAAAACAGATTACAGTAAAACTCACTTGTGTCGAACACGGTTGAATCGAATACATCGGATGAGTTGAACGTTTTGTTCGGTCCCGATTTTTTCCCTTCTTTATCGTAGTAAATTAAGCACGGATGATTCAAACACTGTTGAATCGATTACTGCGGTTGTGTCGAATATATTTTGTGGTCCCTTCCTTCTAAATTATACCAAAAAAAAATCACTGTAATTATAAGTTAACACAATACATTTGTACTAAGTTAACCCTTATTATCACTTAATGTTTTGTTTTGATGTAACATACATTTAAATAAACATGTTTCAGTAATATTATGATTCACTGAGTTATGAGTATCAACTAGCTCAACTACATTGCCTCAATGATTTTTCAATACTGAAGGGCTTAAAGATTAGAGCCAAAGGTGCCCAACTCATACTGGTGAATAAAGAATATTGAATTGTAACTGAATTCAGGGCTAGAACTTTATTTTAAAAATCACTAGTCAGTCGGGCTAGCCATTCAAAATTTTAATACCGTAAACAGGGATCACCATGGCTTCAGATTTTACTATGGAGGAAACTGCGGGATCATTTTCCCAGCGCGCCGCAAGACCAATATTAATTAATTAAAGGGAGATAATTTGTTTACATGAGTTATGTCCCTTCTCATTTTTAGGGAGATGATTTGTTGTGCAGTAGTTATTAAAATCCTCTTAGAAATTGTTTTCAGAAATAATGATAAACTATTTTAATCATGGTAATATGAATTTATTTATTCAATATGTAAGAAAAATAAATACAGCAATCAGCATTTACCAATCTCTGACTCATCCATATTTGTACATCCTTAAATTAATACATTGCTCGTTCTTCATTCTCTTTACCAACTCAGACTTTCTCAAACTCATGGTCTCTCTCTATCTCTCTTTCAGATTACTAATTAAATGTTACTGATACACTTCCAAAGCTCAAATTTCTTAAAATAATAAGCACTATATCACACTAAACACAATAGCAATATGTAATGTCACAGCACTAATATAATATGATTTCCAATGTCACAATTGTCAGTCATTTTCACACACAAATTGTCCATTTTCTTACAGCACAACTTCACACTTAATTGTCATCAGGATCAAACAATGCGACGATAGTGATATTTCTTTTTCTGATCTCTGTCCATAAGTCTGCTAAGTCTTGTAAGCAGACTGCTTACAAAACATGCCTACAAATCAAATGAAACATTCAAAGTTAATAAAAATAAATTAATAAAATGTTTAAACATGAAACTTTCACTCTAGATAAATACTTTCACCTAATCACTGAAAATATTGAAAAAGAATTAATTTTAATTTTTGGTTTTGTGATTAAACAAAGTCAGTATATATTAGTCACTAATGTGAAATTTGGAAATAATACATTTTTTTCAAATATCAACTAGACATCTTTTAAGTTTTTTTTATATTAAATATATATATACGCCTATAAATCAGTCATACAAACTAGCCAATAACATTTAAAAAAAATGATTTAAAAAAATTATATTTTATTATGACATGTAAGAGATTTATATCATACAAAATACATTTTAGTAACCATTTGACACCTAAATAACTTACCTTCATCTTCGTCGTACTTTAGCCATGAATATTTTTCTTCATTCAGTCGGTAAAAATGACGATCCGTGTTTTGACTTTGTCGGTGAACAGACCGGGCTAAGCCTTCTATCGTTTCGGCGAATTCTCGAAAAATGATTCAATACACTGCTGCTTTAGTTGCCGCTTCATGATTACAGAATAAAATTATCATCAACGGTCTTTTTGTTCTACAGTCCATGTTAACAGTTACTTTCGTTTGCATCCATGTCACGTGTGTTACAAAGTAATCGGGGTCATATATGCGTTTGACTTTAATTGTCGAAGTCATTTAAGCCTTTATTCGACACAGATCAACCGCTGTCAAAACACAAACACGCGGACCGCGGTCTGATCAATTAATATTGGTATGATTGATATAGTTACATCGGTTAATTCGTCGGGGTATTGGACGTCAGGGTCATTGAATGAAGTGTCAAAAGTCTCCCTGGCGTGTGAACAGGTAATTAACTGGCCTCAAGCTCTTACCTGTGCAGTCAGTAAAACACTACACAGTCGGCGGTATCTGGGGCTCACCACGGGTTAACAGAGTTTTGAATACGAAGATCGGCGGGGCAGATTTTTTTTACTATGGCGCTACATGATTTTACTATGGCGGGTAGACATTTTACTATGGCGCTGCTCCATAGTAAAACAGCCCGTGGTGATCACTGGTAAATATTCGCGTATAGTGCGCACTTTTTTTCAAAAATTGACAAGTGAAAAAGACCACTGCACACTATACGCAAGTACAAGCCTTTTCCCAGTCAGAATGAATGTGATTTGACTGAGATTTGTGATCGTTTCCTTTCACAGCAGGATTGATTTAATACATATATATATATATATATAACATATATAAAGCATTAAGAAAGTAATAGTTAACAAATAATCAAAGAAATGAATAGTTATTTTAATGTTTAATTCCTTGAAATTGTGTATTTATCAGCAATTACGTGGTTTTATCTAAGTCGATCTTGAGCCACATGTTCCGTACACATACGATCTCACTTGAGGATGTTCCCGTATTCAGGTCCAAAACGATGTATAACATCTCAATTAACATCAAACAAAACTTGAAATGATATAGCAGTACTTAGTTATTTCATACTTCTAAATTAATCACCTTATAAATCCAGAATGTTGCCAGAAACTGATAACGTTCAACTTGTTTATTTACGGAAGCTGAAACAGCACGCATGCGCAATTAGGCACGGGTAACACTAATGCCTTGATCTCGTGCGGCAGTCACTGGCCATAAAAATATGATAAGACTGTGAAAACTACCAGGGTACTCTTACTTATCGTCTGCACTGTAGATTTATCCTTTACACATGTTAATTCATTGATATAAAAGTTGTGACCAGCACGACGACTGCAGACTTGTTTCCGTACTGTATACAAAATGGCGGCCTGTGTAACATTACGTAGCAGTCAGCTTACTAGTCAATCTTGTTATATTGAGCTTAATTAGCTTTGTATGTTCGTGGACAGATACCACAAGAGATCATACCTGCGTGAAAATCAGAAGGTAATTGAGGGTAGGATTAATTATTTTGTTGGTACAACAGCGTAGATGGGACCTAGATGGGACCGCTACAATTTGCAAGCTGACTAGGCCTGTGGCGGTATAATGTAAACAACCTGTCAATCCAATGTGTCAAATCTGACCGGTGATTCCAATTAAATGTGGTACATTGTAAATAATCTTTCATAAGTTACAACTTCCTATCATCTTATGCTTTAGAATTCATCTACCGCTCAGTTGAAAATTGAAAAAAAAAAAAAAATTGTTAATTTTTTTTTTTTTGAAAATGAACCTCAAAAACGTACCTGCGCACTATACGCGAGTGCGCACTATACCCGAATATTTACGGTAGTCCAAATGTGAAGGATAGGTGCAATAAATACCTATGGTAGCAGTGTACAGTAAAAATGCCAAATTCTGAAAAATATGGCACATGTTTTAGATATGTAAACATTGCCAGTTAACCTTACATATAACCTCTAATAAAGTATATATATTTGAAATCTGTACAACATTTGCAATTTTAATAGAGCTCTGAAGGATAAGTAAACTGATATTTTCTGTGATTTTTAGAGCTGTGAATACCATGGTAACAGCTTAAAAAATTCTCAAAAATTGCAAAATATTATGATATTTGACCCAAAATAGCACAATTCTCTACACAATTTTTTTTCTGAAACCTATTTAAAATTAGATATCTCTATCCCAAAGACAGAATTAATCTTGTTTGGACATATGTTATAAATTAAGTTTTTCCGCTATCTTACCTTTTCTGTGGGCTTCCATTTTGTGCTGTAGTCAAAACTAAATTTCCTGTGTAAACACATGTTCGGAAAATCCGGATATTTAAAATCCGGAACCAATTTATTGATTTTTGTTTTAATAAATGTGAAGCCTGTATGCACTACTTCATACTGAATATACCAATTATAGTTTACATTTATTTTTTCATTTTTTATGCATATCACAATACAGGAGTTATTTGCTTAACAAAAAAATCGCCCATGGCCAGGCTGTCTTACTGTGGTGTGCTACCTATAGATTTCCTTTGTTTTTGCAACAAAGGTGCATAGATATGTGGGCTTTATAAAAAAGTAAATTTAATGCATTTCTATCTGTGAGAAATTGTGGCATATTTATTATGTTTTTCATCATATTGTACATGTCTGTGTTCCCGTTTGTAACAGATCAGCAGTAAATACTTAACTAATCTGTGTTAATAATAATCAGGATATAAACTGTAATATTAATATTGATAGTATTGAAATTTGGAGTAACGGCAGAATATGGTCGACCATGCTTTGCAACATAGAATATAGTGTTAAATACATTGGCTCTATTTTGTACAGTATAGAATTTAACTTATGAGTTTGGTGATAGGCGGTTTGTATTTCAAAAACTGTATTTTTTCTAATATGGTCGACCATGCTTTGCAACATAGAATATAGTGTTAAATACATTGGCTCTCTTTTGTACAGTATAGGATTTAACTTATGAGTTTGGTGATAGGCGGTTTGTATTTCAAAAACTGTATTGCTAGGTTCCCCTTTGTGTTCAGATTAAACAAGGAGTCAGCTGACTTAAGGTCAATGTCATGGTGTCAAAGGTTAAGGTCATATTTTGTATAATATTCGTAATAAACAATTTGTTAAGGCATTAATGAAGTAAAGTTATTCATAATGAAACAAGAAGCCAACTGACCAAATGTTAAGGTCATGGTGTAGAGGTCAAGGTAACTGGATCAGAGGCCAAGATCACTATTTTATCACCGATGAACATCTAAATCAAAGTGGGTTTTAGTGTTGGGAATCGGTTGATTTTTTGTGATCGATCATCACTTGTGTGTAACCAATCGATGATCGATTAAAATCGATTAATTTCCAAATGTATGTTTTTGTATAAATTTATGTCTCGATATTTTGTGAAATGCTTTCAACAAAAATTTCAGTAACTGATAAACTCTTATACCTATGTATACTATTTTTATACCTACATGCATACTATCTTCCTGTGTGTTTATTTGTTAATTACATGGATAAAAATGAACCAAAATTGTTTTTTTTTAGTAACTTTATTCAACACGTGAAAAAGCAACAAAAGGATTGTTTATTGGAGTATTTAGCTAATTGAAATTTTTTGACCGGGCCGTAAAATGCTTTAATCCATCCGTTATCAAAAGTCTAATATACTTTGAAACCAAAAGTAGAACTGTGACTTACCATTGAAGGAATACGACTTTCTGCACATTTTACAAATAGTTTTCGTCGTATTTAAAGTATCAGTATACTCAACGGACCTTCTGCTTCTTGTTTTCATTAAAAAACAAAATGTTTCCATAAAACAGACCATGTGCGTTTACCATGAAGAAAGATCGTATACGTTAACATTGCTTACATAGCTAGACCCTTATGTTCTCACAAAAGAAATCTTGGTCATCGGTACGTTTGCATTCCCTGTATTTTTACTACACTGTACAAGTTAATGTGACGCTTGATTTTGTATGATACAAGCATAACCATTTCCCGCAAGCGACTGTGTTGTAGACATTGTCAAGCTGAATTTGCGTATGTTTATCTGAAATCCGGCTAATATATTTTCATAAAACCTGATGTAGGGCACTTACGACGAAACTCGATTACAGATTTCTTACTCGATTAATTGATCAAACTTCTCAAACAAGTGATACTCGACGAACTCGATTAATCGGAACACCACTAATATAGACGTAGAATATGGAACAATTAAACAAATATAGTAGGTATAAACAAAAAAAATATTGTAATGTTGTAAAAATGATCCCCCTTGGCCGATACGTAATTCACCAAGGGCCTATTATGACTAATTAGGAAACATCTTAGGTGGTGTACAGATGCTAAAAGTAAATGAATGAATGAATGAATGAATAAATAAATATACCACTCAGCTAGAGAGATCTTCTCTTTAGCTGAATTGGTTGAGTGTAAGACTAGTTAGCCAGAGCCCCCGGCTTCCGACCCTAGCGGATGCAGTGATTTAAATTTCATTAAGCATGTGCTCTGTTTATAATATTTATCACAGGGGGCAGGGAAGGACCAACGTCACAAAAAAATGATTGTTAGATAAATAATCTGATGATGGCGGGCTAACAAATGGACAAAAATGTTTTAGCCAACTCTCGAAAACGTTTTAGAACATTTGAATTTATGTCGGAAGCTAAATCCTGTTATGTATGCAGACATTCAGCGTACAATGTGTCTGTCAAAGGTATTGTTCAAAACTGTAAAACTTCTCACATTGTAGAGATGGAACACATATATATATATATACACACACATTTATGCTGACAATGTTATTATAATACAGTATGTACAGGATTAACAAAATATGATCCTTTGACAGGCGGTTCATAATACAGAAAACACAATATAATTAAATCATCATAATTATAATTGTATAGCTCTATTTTTTCGTTGAAAGAACATTGTTTGTATTTGGTATTTCCATTGTTCATTTAATTCATACTCAAAAGTTGTAACTATGACTAGGTGCTGTCATGTATTCAACATATCAACAATTATATGTGTTCTTGTTATTTCTGTTTCTAATTGAATTACATGTATACTTAAGTGCACAGATTAATTCTTAAATGTAAAAATACATTGTAAATGTTTATTAAAAAATAACTATCATGTTAAACAATATTAATAGAACCATGTGAATACCAATACTATTATAATACACAACCGTATAATTGACAGTTGTTTGTAGATCAGTATAATAGTCTTTGATAATGCAATTCAATAGTACTAGTCTCTGTGAACTGGACAAGTGGAAGTTTGAAGCTTACATTGGACAGTTAAGACTGTCATCAGGATGGTTAAAAGCATTATGTTCATCAGGGCGGTTTAAACACCTAAGTATGAATGTTAACTACTAAAACAGAAATTTGTTTGAAACACTTATGTAGAAATGTTTAACTATTTAAGTGGAAGCTTGTTTAAACAATAAGTAGAAATGTTAGACAACAACCTAACTAAAAGTGTTGACTTTAAAGATTTAAGTGGATATGTTTAAATACTTTAGTAGAAGTTTGTTTGAAACTTCAATATGGTTAAAACCATTGTGTACATCAAGACAGTTAAACCATTACACTGTGTGTCCATCAGGATTGAAAACCATTTCATCTAATTGGCTTTAAACTCTTGAGAAGAAACGTTTAAGTACTTAAAACCTCACTCTTGCATGTATCTATCGACAATCATGTTGATATCAGTTTAATCATTCTTCTTTGCTTTGTTTCAAATATCACCTTTTCATCTGATTAACGCCTCCCTCAGTACTTTCAGTACTTTGATTTTTTTAAGAGTTTAGCTATGATGAATCATAGTTTTTATATACACTTTAAAAACGACACGATGTTATCATCTGCTATGGTCACCTCTCAGTAGCCTCCTCAGAGTGCAAGTTTTATTGTATAGAATTCATTTTGACCTTTTGTCTTTTATAACGTATCGCACTCTTAGTAAACGGGGAGGAATGTTGTGAAACAGCATTGTATTTACGTACGGTTCCAAGGATTCCGGGTAGTTATCCTCCGGAAGGCCTCGTAACTTTATATTACCTATGTTTTAGCCCTCAGTTATATCGGTTAGACCTCAGAGCAATACAGACGTTGATTCCTGTCGTTTCTGTTCTGTCTGACAATATCGTCATGCAGATACGATCACTCAATCGTGCCATATTACACCACTCGATTTCACAACAAAAGCAATTCTATTGCGTTTTGTTATATATTTACTTAAATAATGTTGTAGTGATCATGATATATCATCTACTACAAGTCTATACAAATTACATTTTGAGGAATTCTCCAATATTGCGAACATGTCTTGTCGTGCAGCGTCAAAAATGATTTGCTTAATATATGGCAAGTCTACAGAAATATTTAATCACCATGACAACTAAAACTAAACAGTGTCTGGGTTACACCAGCAGATAACCTCGGTGATATACAGGTAAAAAAAATTAGTGTACAGATGTACATGTACCGGACTTGTGACTACTCTAGCGGAACCATAGCCTGGGGTGGGTGTTTGGACGGGGTGTTCTCCATTTGCCCACTTTTTAAAGTTCAAAGAAAAGTGTTGATATAGGAAAACAAAGGCAAACCAATTATAGTCTGTTCCATTTTAATTTTACCTGTGTTTTACCTGTAGTCATTTACCTGTTCTACCTGGAGAAAGTGGGGAAATAGATATATATATACCTGTGACATGTAACATTAATATTACATTAATTTCATTTTATGGAAAATATTATAATACAAATGCGTTCATTCATTTAAGACACATTTTACATAACATTACAATATGTTACTTTAAATACATTATGCGATACATAACTACAGTTACATATCAATACATTTTAATTAAAAATTAAATTTTTTAGAAAGAATACATGTAATGATTACTAATGACATAAAACCATATTATACAACGACAGACATACAAATTGTATATAGAACACTAGATAATACATTTCAATCAGCAACATATATCGACTACAGTAGTTCGTCATGGTCATCTTCAGAAGGGTGAGGACTCGGCG
>NW_022982135.1:497801-521818 GCF_902652985.1 Pecten maximus
GGCTCTAATCTTTAAGCCCTTCAGTATTGAAAAATCATTGAGGCAATGTAGTTGAGCTAGTTGATACTCATAACTCAGTGAATCATAATATTACTGAAACATGTTTATTTAAATGTATGTTACATCAAAACAAAACATTAAGTGATAATAAGGGTTAACTTAGTACAAATGTATTGTGTTAACTTATAATTACAGTGATTTTTTTTTTGGTATAATTTAGAAGGAAGGGACCACAAAATATATTCGACACAACCGCAGTAATCGATTCAACAGTGTTTGAATCATCCGTGCTTAATTTACTACGATAAAGAAGGGAAAAAATCGGGACCGAACAAAACGTTCAACTCATCCGATGTATTCGATTCAACCGTGTTCAACACAAGTGAGTTTTACTGTAATCTGTTTTGAACAATAGTAGCTACAGCTGATGTGATGTGGTAGTGAGTTTAGTTGAGTTTTAATAAATATCTGTACTGGTTACATTTTTTTTGGTGAGATAATAAATTATTATCTGATGAAATAGCAGAAATTGTGTTTATTAATTATTTGAACTGGTTAATAAAACTTTAAAGTGATAATGAACTTTCTAAAAAAATGAATAAAAAGAGGTTTGTGAATGATGCAAAAATACTGTAACCATGCATACACGTACAAATTAGCTGGAATTAACAACAACAACAACCCCCCCCCCCCCCCCCTATAATTTATCACCGTAACACATTGCTAGTATTACTTTTCTTTCAGTGAGGATAGTTTGTTATAATTATATTGGAACGAAAAGAAAAAAGAAAACAAAAGAAACAAACCTTTTAGGCAACAGTGTAACTGTCGTCTGCTCATATCTAAATTACCATGTTCTCTCAAATTCTCATTGGAACTTGGGAGATAGAAAAGTGGCAACACCTTATTGTTATCATGTACCATAAACAGATGAATCAGCGGATTTATAGAATGAGATTTCAACATGTTCTGACAGTGTGGCCAGGTTAGTCATAACCACGACCACTTGAAACTCCCGACACTCCACAGCCTGAACAGGGAAGTGATAACATGACCGCCACGTCAGCAATATAACACAATGAGATATTATGAATTGGCGATACAGTATACAGAAGCATTTTAATAACAAGACTGGTGACATCAGCTATAATTACCTGTACTCCTATAACATAAGAGGCCGCTGGTCGGCTCTTTTTGTCTAAAGTATCTCGCTGTGTAAAACCTCTAACATTGTTGGAGTATAATTACCTGGTCAGTGGTGTGAACTTGTGACTTGGTGTTTGACTTACTTGCACCCTAAGCAAACTTATAGGGGCGTTCCAGTAATAATATATATCTAGTAACCAATAGTAACTTTGCGCATGTGTAAACGTGAGGTGACTCAATATGATCATTGGAATTTCCAACTTTTTTACTTCCGCACAAATTAGGCTTATTTAATTTCTCAATACTTCTTTCAAATCACACGAATGCCTTTATTACCGCCTGATTTTGAAACAAACATGCCATTTGACTGTTTTAGGGAAAAATTCTGTAAAGCAGGACCAAATATAAAACACCCGAATCTCTCAACAGAACAAGGAAGTGTAACCCAGCATGATCCGCCTCCGGAAATATTAAAACACGACGACAGACGTTTATAATGGCGATAAAGTTATCATTGTAACAACGAGACTGAAGACATTGTTAATTACCTGGTGTTGTATTAGATCCAAAACTTGGTCTTCGACTTAAGTTATACAAACTTTCGCTTCTCTCTCTCTCGGAGTGGATCTAGCGTCCGTCTGGCCTCTCGAAGAACCCGACTGTAATATGGTTTGGGTACAAAGTACAAACTATTCGCAGTTAAGTGAAGTCACGTTTTGTTTATCGGTTAGTTTGGCCTGTGTAGGGGACAATAAGTCGTGTACTTGTGGTAAGGCAAAGCTTTTGAAGAATACTTGCAGACGTATATATGTTAATGCAGAGACATATATAGATTTGTATATATGTCTCTGGTTAATGTAATATATGTAAAAAAACAAATTATCATTATATTATCAGATTTATGAAATTTGCTAAAGGTTATCCCATAAAACCCACATAAATCCATATACTCTAATATGTTATACAGTGTACTTATAGTACGATTTAAGAAATTAACCCCCTCGTGGGGGGAACCTGAAATCACAAGGTCATGATAAGTTTTTTCAAAATGCCTTATATAACAAGAATTATGCAGAATTATATGTCTCGTCTTTCCCTCTTGTCAATAACATCCTTCAATTTATGGATTTGTTTTCCAATAGTTAAATAATATCAGTAACCCAGTGTTCGGCATGATAGTAACAGTAACCTTACCAAGATTCAATTCAAAAGGATAGGGTGAAAATTGAACTTAAATGAAAATTCTCAAAATTCAGTTTTCAGGCCAAATTAGGTGAATCTGTAAAAACTTTATTCCGAATTATGGTTGCAAGTTCAGTGTAATAGAGTCAGTCACAAGGTTTCAATTCAATTAATATTGCTTATATAACACAGTTTAAAGTGAATCTTCACATAACTTCACAAAATTCACTGTTAGCATTTTTACCCAAAAATAGATGAACCTGGAAAAAATTTCCTCTTAATGATGGATAGGTGCATGTACAGTATAGGTGCATGTACAACAGTATGATTGTATCAGTACCCTCACCAGTTTCAATTCAATCTGACAGTATACAATTTAATAACACTGCCAAAAGTGGACTCTACACACATAACGCAAATATTGACGCCGCTGCTCTTAAATAGTGATAGTTGTAAACTCGCTTTTATTTAATAAATAAATCGTACAAATTCAATAAGGCAAAAAAGTGTGATTTCTGTATATGAATCAAATAATTATTTCTAACCCATCCCTAGGGGTAACAGGACACCCTGTGGTTAAAAAAACTATTTTTTTTAAAGTACCTTAAGTCTCTTTCATCCTTGAAGAATGTTGATTTCTTCATATCTGAAAGTTTAGAAGTTTTGTCAATTTAACGCTTTTTGATCCCACCGCTCAGGCCATTGTGGATCAGTCATAGTGCCAATATATGATTTGAATTTCCTGTCGTAGTTGCGCATGTGGGTTAATGGTGCGTCCCGTTTTGTTGCTCATTAGTGTATTCATTTAAAATATACATTGTTGTACATTGTTGCAACTTGTACATTCCAATGACGTCACATTGTTTACAGATCCCGCGTTGTGTCTGTACTGCCTGACACGAAGGTTTAATTCTGTTTTTTAGTGTTTTTGTTAGTTTTCTGATAATTCAATTGATCAGGTATGATTAAACAATCCCAATCAATATGAGGTGTGAATGTAATTTTAAGTTTAAACCGCATGTTGCGAAAAATGCTTCAACTTTCACTTTGTCAGTGCATTCGTGATCGCAGCTTCGATCGGCTGTCATGGTAACGACGAGGACGGTGGTTTCATCACAGTGACGAATTTACAAACTTGCATGTGTACAGCCGAAAACTTCTAACTATACCTTATGTCTTTGGAAATCATCTGTAAATAATTAATTGAATTAATTACGATCCATTGCATTCGTTTATTAACGTTTGTTCGTTTCTATATGCCGATTTCGATACTTAAAACACTGAAGAGTTCCAATATTGGAGAATGAACATTAACACTTGCTCTATGAATCGTCCTAGAGCACCCGACTACCCTAAATCAATACTTATGAAACAGGTAAGAGCGTGAAGGTAATTGTATGAGAACAACGAAAAGTGCTGTACATACTTACGAAAATGACAAACATCGTCAAAATTACTTAAAAAGTAGTCAATTAATCGGCACTTCTTCAATTAACACCAGTTTATAACGCCGCTATGTAACCATACTTGAATAAATAGAAGAATGTACAGCACTTTTTCTCGGTTTCTTAGCACGATGAATAAGTGTATCATATCTGTTTGTACGACAAAATACGTTGGTCGGGTGCTCTGGCCATAGTTACCGACCAAGTGTTAATGCAGTCCTTCGTGCCGGTCACGTGACCACGCGAGAACACGAGGAACGACGAAAACATCCCGATAAAGACGTTGGACACCTAACATTAAAATCCGATCAAGAAAACAAACAGAACTAACCGGGAAATCATTAAATATTGAATTTATGTTAAAACATGACGTTTTTTGTTCTTTTTAATTGTAAATGCAACATTAACCCACATGCGTGTACCGAGAGAAATATATATAATATATGTACAATTCGTATCCATGTATGTAAATACATTGCGATCCAGGTATTCATATCATCTCATACCAACTTCCAAGCCTCGAACAAAGGCGAGTATATTAAGAGTGTGTTTTTCTTTTCAAATGTGTAAATAGTGTATTTGACTGTCCTTATTTAGTCGAGCAAATGTGTCTTTTAGTAACCGGTCGTAATCTACAATCATCCCGTTTTATTTAGTTTTACTGTCAGAAAAGTCGCCTAAATTAAAAATATTAGAAAGTATAGTGTTTTAAACAGGATTCAATGTAGTTTTAATACTTTTGATCTTGTTACAGACTGTGATATGTTTTATTTGTCTCTCACTGGGTTCAAAGTTCGATTACAGCATATTTTCCCCCACTAGTCAATACTTTTGTACATATATGTCTGTGTTACATTCATAACGAACTGTGATATTTTATACTTATGTTGTATTTGTTATCCATTCTGTAAGCGGGCCCCCGGGTCTGTTGAATTGGAAATAAATAAATAGACGACTTCCACAATGATCATGTCAGGGTATCGGTCCGACCATCACTGCGCCATTGAAACGTTCTTTTTTTTAAGAACACCGTTATAAGCTGCGGGTATTTCTGGCAAGACGATTGGGTGCCGTAGATCTTGAGTTCGAGGCCCGGTCAGGGCACGGGTCAAAAAGTTGTCTTCCTTCGTCATTTGTGTTGCTAAGTATATAACATAACTTGACACATACCACTATTGTGAAAAGCTCTAGGCAGTTAATACTGAGGTCCTGTGTAAGAATGAACTGTGGGAACACGGCATGGAATCTTTTCCCTTTGAAAAACCCACCACAGCCTGTCAAGCTAGCATCTGATGTACACTCACCCACAGGCGCTTGCATATAGAAAATATCGCTTTCGATTTTTTTTTTGATATGACAGCGGTATGTGTAATGTGTAAGAGGGCCTCTTTCTATATGCAAGCGCCTGTGCACTCACCGTCTGGCATAGAACATTCCTCTAAACTCATCATCGACACCCCATTGTATAATACCAGGAACTCTTTCCACCAAAGTAGGCCTTTTATATAACGAGAGCGGAAAACAGACAGGTTTGTAAATTCAAGCATTGGCATGGCCTTACCAACCACTTATTAAACATGTAATGAAAAGTTAGAATTTGGAGTGAGCCATACACCGAAGTCTTTTACATGTGTTTCCTTCCTAAATGATTTACCACGGCAAAAAGGAAAGTTTTGGAAAAAAACGTACAACAGAATTTAAATCGTGCATTTCAGGACTGACAATAGATAGAATTTTTGGCTATAATATCACTAACATCACCTCATCAATGGTAGTCGGAATAGCACAAACTTCTTCACGGCAACCTCGCTTTTTTGAAGTTGAAAATGCAGTAATTTACTATTTGAAGGTGTGACATACGAGGCGCGTATCTTGAGCTTTTGAATTACTGTCATGTAGTACATGAATGGCGTAATTACCTTAAAATTTCAATGATAAATCGATAATCATGTAACCTTGATCGTATAAATGCAAGTAATAGTTTTATTCAAGTTAGTAGCATTAAAAACGAGATGTTGGTTTTAATAAAGTAAACTTTTGAAAAATTGTGAATAAGAAAAAAAAAGATAGAATATATATTAATATTGAGAAAGTTTAAAGTAACAAATGAAAATAACATATTTGAGTCATAATTATACAAACAGTAGCCTGGATGTTTAATGCTTTACCCTCCTTATATAGTAACTCTCTTATGTGCAAAGTTTTGTCTTTATATATAGTCTAGGTATATCTGGTATTTTAATATAGACTAGACATGTCCCTGTGGTCATATTATGTCAAGTCAACATCACCAAAACACTGAAATTTGTCTGAATTATGAAGTAGTCCGTTATTTCAGGCAAAAGTAATCGATAAAAGATAAATGACTCGCGAACAGCGCTACAAGTACACTTAGTTCGACAGACTGATGAGAGTTATCCCCCTTCCCAGGAAGTGGACAATATTTTACCGCGAAAGAGAGGCCAACGTTTGCGCTACAGAATTCGAAGTTAAAAAGAATATCAGTTTGTTTTGCTTGTCACAAAGCGTGCATATTACAGGACTAATCATCCCAAACAGGTATATGCCACGAATTTATGAAATGAAAGCACGCGTTCTTATTGTTACGTACCACTATAAACAGAAGATATATGTGGATAGGCTTCTATGGGTTGGGAGATTTTTGCCAAGTCCCTGGCCGACTGATGTAAAATAAGAATGCATACCTACAGTAGGTTTGGGAAAACCACGAACTTGCCTATTATACGCCAATGGAGGTAAAGCTTTGTTACTAAGAATAGCAAAAAACACTCTAAGGGGGACTGTCGTCAAATATCTTCCAATATAACAATAATAACACAATAACAGAAGAAAATAAACAAGAACGTAATTAATAGAAAATAGTAAACTTTTCATTGATTTTTTTATGTGGCTGCAGTTACTGCGGTCAGGACGTGTGAATATGAACTTTTAAAGTTTTTATTAGATGCATATATTATCCAACTAGGGCCATTAGATTTACTTTTTCAATTACATATATATATATGGAAATGCAAAGAAATTGGAAATTTCAACGATGTCCACACTGTGAGACATAAGTTGTTTTGGGGCGACATGACTAGTTCGCGATGTTTACAAAATCAAAACGCTTATTACTTGTTATGAGTCATATGACGTACAACAAGTCTAGATGTCAAAATTGAGTTAATTTGTGATTGAGGATTGCCTCCCTATACATACACAACTCAGACTTTTCATCGAATTTTCCAAAGATTTCTAACAGCAGATATTGTTCAAAATTCTATATCATGGGTACCATCAAAAAACAAAAGGAGGAGGAGAAAGGAGGCAGATTTAAGTTTAATGCACAAAGAGGCATCAATTCTTATGTGTATAAGCAGAAACAAAAACGACTTCAAGCAAAACTTGTGAACCTTGAACAGTCAACTACTTAAACAGCCATCTTACCAGGTTTACAGCAAATGTTTAATCATCAACGGACAACCTGCATTAAGATTTCTCGTAAGAAGACTTTTACCGTTTAAGTTCAATACAGATTGCATGCAAAACGTAACCGAACCACTACCTTTTATTGGACATATGAAATACTGTTTTATCGGCCTACTTACTTTTAATTGATAACCACGCCATTTCATGTGTATTAGCACCGGAAGTTGGGCTGCGCATGTGCATATAAAATGTTACTGTAACTGAGTTGGTGTTTTATCCGATTTAATAGACAGCACCGACCGTTACAGTTGTACTCTGAACACCTTGGCAGTAATTACGCTATTGTTTCAGCAGTTTAAAGATTTAATAGGGGCCGGTGACTGTTTCATTTCTACACCTGTAAAAACATCAGCGGGGTAGATCTACCGGTGTGTCAGAGATTAGTTCAGCTTGAGCAAGCAGGTAGATGAGTTATTGACTATCGTGTGTACTAATATCGGCGACCGCCTTAGGAAATTACCTGATGTAAGTAAAGCTGTACTTTTTATCACCAAGACTTGTTGTTATAAGATTCAACCGACAATTCCTTTTATGAATTTATGAAACACTTATAATAGCATGTAGGTTAGTAGTGCCGATATGTTCAGTATTACAAACGGCCGGAATTTAGCTCTTAGTTATTCGATCATTTCAAATAGGATTTTTAGCTCACCTGAGCCAAAGGCTCATGTGAGCTTTTGCTATGGGGTATCATCCGGCGTCTGTCGTCCGTCGTCCGTTAACTTTTTTTAACCGAGAGTGTTGTAATTCGCATTGAATGATTAGTTAGAAGGTCCTGACTAGATATTTTTATTCATTAAGTGAAAATAAAATTCAAGATGGCTGCCATGATCGTCATTGTATTTACAAGATGGCCACCACAGCAATTGTCGTCTGATGAGCTATGGAAAAGTATTTTATTTTTTGTTTGTGAACAAGATATCTAATGACTGGAACATCATTTAGAGTTGATTTTCAATAACAAGGTTCAGATAGTGATGATAAAGAGACAAGTTTAATTTGGGGTATGTATAATGAGTGGTTGATTTTTAATTACATTTTTTGTAATTCAATTGTATGGTTTGTACCTGTCTGTATACACTGTATATATCTTCAGTGTGAACATTGCCGCTAGGGGTCCATAATGGGGGAACTGGCAGCTGACACTGGTACCCAGAAAAGTACTAATTTCCTCGTGGAATGCCTAATAATTAGGCATTCCCGATTATATTAGGCATTCCACGAGGAGATTAGGTACAAAATGAGGAAATTAGAACTTCCACGAGGATTTTAGGCCTAACTGAGGAATTTAGGCATTTCGTGAGGAGATTAGGTATAAACCATGAGGAAATTAGGCATAACATTTTTAAACGTACCGGTGTGATCATGTCACGCACCAACGCCCACGCAGCGTGGGGTAGCCTTTGGCGAGTGCCGATCAGCCAGTGTTTACCTGTGTTCTGGTCTGACATGGTCACTCTGTCAGTAGGCCTATTATACGTGTAGCTTGATGTTTAGTGTAAAGTCATCACATTTATGTCATCACATTTATGTAACAGTGTCTTATTTTATGTTTCAGGTATCAACAGCAGTCGGAAAGAAATTCAAGTGTATTATTAAACATTAAAATTCAATCTAAAAAACGAACGTGTTCGATTTTTTTTCTAGTTTGTTTGCATGTTTCATCACCCGGCGGTCATTACGTAAAATTAAAGATTATAGCTTAAGTGGCTTCAACACGACCCTGTATTTAATTGATTTTGTCATTGAAATATATCATAGCACTCGAAAATGATTCACCTTTGAAGCGATCATTTTGGCCATACGATGCTGCGGTCGTAGATTTATGTTGTTTTAATGTTTACCGAAGGCCGCCCTAGAAAAAATGAGAATAATCATAGACATCAACTCCTTCCACATTGATTACTCCGTAAATAAGGTGTTGTTTAATCGTTTTGTTTCAATATTGCAGCGTTATGATACCGTATAGATTCCGAAGTAAATTGTTTGTTTACACGCATCAACTTCACGTTCCGAGTCTCAGAGAGCCATGCGGTAATCGATAGATCCCGGTAGATGGCGCTTAACAAGAAAAGGTAACTCTAAAGTCATACTTCACGGAACATATGTTTTACTGTACTGTACATACTTCAGGAATTAGAATAAAAACAGAAAATTCAAATACAAATCGTTTGACTTTTTGTTATTGTGTCCGACCGGACATGTCAACGATCGCATCAAGCCTATACAGGTAAGTTATTGTGTATGTGATTGTATTATATTTGCTTTTCAGAAATTGGACGTATGCGGTACTGCACATACAGACATTCAGAAATTAGTGTCGTTTTATGACCGACACACTTCGATACATGTCCGGGTTATGTCATTGTGCTTGTGTATATGTTTATCACCGGATCGACAGATGGCGCTTAACAAGGAAAGTTAACTCTAATGTCATACTTCATACTTCAGGAATTAGATTTTCTAGAATAAAAACAAAATTCAAATGAATTTACTTGTTGTTATTTTGTCCGACCGGGCATGTCAACGATCGCATCAAGACTATAGAGGTAAGTTTTTGTGTATGCATGAATTATTGTATGCAGCATAGAGTTACATTTGCTTTTCAGAAAGGGAGATAGTTAACTAGTACCAATTCAAAGTCGTAACGTTACCCACAAACCCGTACCCAAATTTTGGCGAAGACGTACCCGCAAAAACTGGCGAACCCGTACCCTTCTTTTTCAATTAAAATAATAAAGAATATTAAAGTTTGTTTGATAGTAAAAATGTTTTTATCTATTCCAGCATGTATCTCGTTATTTTAGGTACATACAATCTATGTAGAAACATACACTACACGTATGTACATGAAACCAGCCAGCTATGATTTCAATCTGACAAAATGAACAACGACCAATTTTTTGTTTGTTTTTGTTGTTGTCCTTTTTAATAGAAACCGGCAAATAAAATGATGTGTGTGTAATGAAAACACGTGTCGTACATGCTATTGCAGTGTAAACTAAAACCGCGCACTAGCAAAACCATTTTCCGTAAAATGAACACGGATAACACTTATGTACGGCTATTTTTTTTTCTTTGATGTACGGTACGGTAAAAAAAAAACATTTATGTAGCGTAAAAAAATGTACAGGGGAGTCCGCACGTTAAAAATGACGACTTCACAACTAATTCAATATATTATTTATTTCATAGACCCTTTTATGTCGAATACAAATATAGCCTGTCAAATTGTATTGCAGTATTTCAAAGTTAGAGCCTGTAAACAAATTGTGAATCATGACACGAGATCCGTATTAAATAATAAAAAAGGTCGATTAATATTTACTGAAATAAATGATGATATTTCGTGCCATTTGTACATGCAGGGACATACCATACTCCTACATTTGTGTAACCACGGACAGAGCAATTAAAAATCTTAAGTTCCTAATATCTAACATAAAAATGCCGCTGATTTTATTTTGTATCCGACCTTATTGGGCTGATACCAGTGTGATTAGAACCATCTTCTTGGGATCTAGATAAAATTTACCCTACCGCATTGTCCCGACAGTAAACGACCAGTACCTCTGAAAACGGCCCTTTTCAGGGCCGACCTCTCTTCACGAAATGTGAAAAAAATTGAAAATGTACAACCTAATATTTCAAAACGCCAATCGTACGTATTACGTAGTTTCACTCGGGCAACAAACGGTCATTTTTGTACACGTGTTGTTGCAGCAGTACAAGATGGAGAATATTACATTCGGTATTAAACTAACGTTATTTTTTATGTTTCTGGTATCAACAGGATATTCTTTTTATATTAGAAAAGACATAAGCAAACTGACGATGTGGGACAAACAGCACGACACCTAATTTGCTGGTTACGTGACTCCGCCTATTGACAGATTTCGTCACCTGTCACCGTCTTCCAATGAACACAAGTAGGCGGAGACGCGGGTTAGTTGACAGCTAGACAGGCGCCAAAGTTATATAAACTAATCCAATTAGACTACACCGCAGGTGGGCGGAGTCACGGATAGATGATCTGTCGTGTCAGATGATCACTTGTCTCAATGATTGTTATATTCAATATTAATGCATTTATTGATCACTTGGAAACTGTATGTATGTATTCATGGTCATGATGAAATAATAAGATTTTGTAAGTATTGTATTTCAGGTTTCAGATTTGAAATTCTATAATTAACATATCCCACGGACAGTGAAGTGATCACCGAAGGCTGGATTCACAAAATACATCGATATACATTCGTCCGATTGCAATGAAATGTCGCACGATGTTAGATAGAAGTACAATTTGTATGTTACAGAAAAAGAATACTCTAAACATATTAATTAACGAATTCCTGGGCGTGCAAAAGTCACTGGACACCGATATATGTATTTAATTCTATACAATTTTTCATTAAAAGGACGTCATTTTCATTTAAATTAATTTTGTAAGATGGGTACGACTTCGCCAATTTCCCTGGGTACGAGCCCGCCAATTTTAAGTACGATTCCGCCAACGTTGGGTGCGATTCCGCCAATTTTGGGTACGAGTTTGTTTGGGTACGGGTTGGAAAGGGTACGAGTTAGCCATAATTCCGTACTGAATTCGTACTCAGTAGGCATTGAGAAATTAGCGGTCCACCTAATGTCCTATGAGGTTTTTTGCACGCCCTGCAATTCGGTAAGTGATATTTTAAGATTATATTTTCTGTATCATGCAGATGAACATAGAACCTATAACATGCAAAATTTGATTTTGATTGTACAGGCGAAGTTAAATGCAAGGTGAGTGTCCCGCGAGGTGTTCGCACGCCACATGATTTTGAAATATGCCGATCAATTACAGTATGTACCAGTACCACCTAGTGAGTGTCCTGTGGCGCCGTACCTTGACGTATCGGTTACTGTCACTGATTTGGTCACTGATGATTTAACTGCCAAAATTTAAAAACTACATATTTGTCCGTTATATAAGAATTATAAATAATATTCACATTTCCCTCCACAAGTTCGTTTATAAGAATTATAAAAGAAATAACTTCAAACGTATTTCTCTCCTATATCCGTTTATAAGAATTATAAAAGAAATAACTTTATCACACTCAACATTAATATCGGGGCTGTATTGAAACCCCATACTTAACTGCTATACCCCGCCACACTTCCTACATATATGTGTCGAACAGACTTAGTCATATAGTAAATCCGATGTCCTTTCAATGGAACAGATATTATTTTGGAATTTGGTGGTATTTTCTGAACTAGATTTTTTTTTTTTTATAATCATATTCTATATATCATGCATGTATTGTCACAGTAAAACTTATAGAGTTCGCACCATAGTGGAGCTCATGCTTGAATTTCTCTTCTGTGTCAATTGCACAATGTGTTTTTATATACATGTATATACAAATAGATAAAATATTGTTTAAATATCCAACTGCATATACAAATAGATAAAATATTGTTTAAATATCCAACTGATTGTTCAATTTATCGTGATCTTTAGCCTGTAATTATATAAATATCATGGAAGCATCCAACTTATACCTGCAATTAATGCGAATTAGACAAAAAAAATCATGCAAGTGCTGATTAATTTTTTAGTTATATTTGCGAGTAATATATATATAAGTTAATAACAAGTGCTACCGAAACCAGACATAATTTTCTATTATAACGGGCCGTATATAACATTAACATCTTTCTAATTTTCTATTATAACGGGTCATATATAACATGTAAAATTTGAATAATTTCCCGTTTTAACGGGTTGTTTATAACTTGTCAAACATTTGAATAATGTTCTATTATAACGCGCCGTTTATAACATGTAATGACTTACATAATATCCTTCGGATGGTATATATAAAAATACATTGTTCAATTGACACAGAAGAGAAATTCAGAATGGCCATTTATGGTTCGAACTTTATAAGTTTTACTGTGACAATACATTCATAATAGAAGTTTGAAATTAATTTCAAACATGATGTGAAAAAAATGTTGAAGAACTTAAATTCTTTCTTGCCAAAACAGCGAGAGTAATTTTTCAACATATCTACTTGACCTCCCTTCTAAGCTAGCCTATTCCTATTGTAAATTTCGAATTTGTAACATTTAATTACCAATCGAATACATAAGATGGAATAACATCCTAAGAGAAAATAGAATCTGTAGTCTTCGTAACCTGAATGAAATAGGAGACGAATTCCATTACCTATTAAATTGTATCATCAAATAGCATTAAACAGAAAAAAATATGTATTTAGATCCTATTATGAAAGACCTTGTCATTAAAATTTAATACACTTTTTAATTTTGTAGTAGACGATGAATTGAAATCACTTGTGAAATCAATTAAAGAAACAAGTATACGACTCAGCAATATTTAACATAATCTCTTGCTTAACAAATGTATCGATGTATTATATCATATGTCCTGTACAAATTTTGTATGTATATACAAATGTAATTCTCTAAACTTTATATGTTTATGAGAATAAAATATTGTCATTTCTCAGTTTTGGGTATATGAAGGAGCCAATTAAGGTTAATTATTCTATAGGCAAATCTTCGAAACTCACTGAATTAAAAAATATATATCTGTTTGATTTGAACAAAATATGCATTTCCTTCAAGCTCCGTGTACGTACTAACAAGCAATTATTAGCACGTGCCGATTAAACCGCCAAAAATCACGGACACCTGTGGTGCAGTGACAGGTGTGTGACGAGTTTGTGAGCCGTAATTTCACACCTGGTATTTACGTAATTCTCCGAACATGTTTGTATATCATTTTAGTCCGGTTTTAAGAGAAGACATCACTTACGACACATCAATGAAACGTAAAATCTCACGGATCCCAATCACTTCACGATATGTATACAATTAAAAAAAAACCACACACACAAAAAAACATACACTTTAATTGTTGCGAGTTTAATAAGTTTTAGTTTTAATCGTAATTAGTCACGGTCAACTTAATTGTAGGCCTATACTTTTTCATCATAAAAACAACCAAGTTAAAACTATGGTTTTAATCAGAGACTTATGTACATACAGAATACATAGTCAGTGTCTTAAAATATAAGCTGTATTTTGGCGAGGGTAAATAAAGACCACTTTTGTCTTTCTGTCCCGAGCCAAAAATACAGCTGATATTTTAAGACACTGACCATGTATTCTATTTATCCTACAGCAGTCATCAAAATAATCATCAAAAGTCATCATTTTGAAGTGAAACGGTGTCAAAAATGATTCAAATATGTTCGCCTTTTAAACGTAGTTTCACTTTCAAGTAGCTCAGTCGAACTTACGCACGTGCTAAGATTCCAAAATACAACTGTTTTCCGTCACTGCCGTATACAGCGAAAATATATATGGTGGGTGTATTCCGACATTGCGGTGGCATTTGCAGGATAAACCTGATTCATTGTTGGTATGTTTATTTGAATACCAATTTGCGAATAAAATCGCAAATTATTTTAGAAAAAAAATGATGCCGCGTTCCTTTTTATAGTAATGATTTATAGTAAGAAATGGTAAACACATAACTAATATACATTAATTGGTGATTGACAAAATATTGAATCGTGTATTACATATGTACAGAGACCTATATACTAGTATATAGGTCTCTGATATGTATGTCCTTTGAATAACACACACTTACCTGCGATAACGTAGCTCTGGACGACGGACGGACAATTTCTGACAGATGGTCGTCGTCAGCCTGCCGGAGAACAGTGATCATGAATTCTCTTACCTGTATACCTGACATGCCCAGTCGCTCATAATAACAATTTTTTTTTAAATTTCAAATTCATTTTATTCTCTTTTCACATATTGACATGATATATAGAGAAAAACATATTTACAATATAATATATACAATTAAAGTAGTGTTCGTAGTTGATACATGGCACAGTTTCACTACAAAATATTTTCATTCTTATTTATCAAGGAGGACGAATCATGTTGTTAATTAATCTGATAAAAATACACATTTTCATTAGTTTTTTAACATCAGTCATATTCATTAATTTGTTAATTCAATAATATTTGGTCTCGACCAATAGTATTTGTCTATATATAAAATAACAAAAACAACGCACATTTTATTATTGTTTTTAAGCAATTAAATATAGATAAACATATACACAAGCACAATGACATAACCCGGACATGTATCGAAGTGTGTCGGTCATAAAACGACACTAATTTCTGAATGTCTGTATTTGCAGTACCGCATACGTCCAATTTCTGAAAAGCAAATATAATACAATCACATACACAATAACTTACCTGTATAGGCTTGATGCGATCGTTGACATGTCCGGTCGGACACAATAACAAAAAGTCAAACGATTTGTATTTGAATTTTCTGTTTTTATTCTTATTCCTGAAGTATGTACAGTACAGTAAAACATATGTTCCGTGAAGTATGACTTTAGAGTTACCTTTTCTTGTTAAGCGCCATCTACCGGGATCTATCGATTACCGCATGGCTCTCTGAGACTCGGAACGTGAAGTTGATGCGTGTAAACAAACAATTTACTTCGGAATCTATACGGTATCATAACGCTGCAATATTGAAACAAAACGATTAAACAACACCTTATTTACGGAGTAATCAATGTGGAAGGAGTTGATGTCTATGATTATTCTCATTTTTTCTAGGGCGGCCTTCGGTAAACATTAAAACAACATAAATCTACGACCGCAACATCGTATGGCCAAAATGATCGCTTCAAAGGTGAATCATTTTCGAGTGCTATGATATATTTCAATGACAAAATCAATTAAATACAGGGTCGTGTTGAAGCCACTTAAGCTATAATCTTTAATTTTACGTAATGACCGCCGGGTGATAAAACATGCAAACAAACTAGAAAAAAATCGAACACGTTCGTTTTTTAGATTGAATTTTAATGTTTAATAATACACTTGAATTTCTTTCCGACTGCTGTTGATACCTGAAACATAAAATAAGACACTGTTACATAAATGTGATGACATAAATGTGATGACTTTACACTAAACATCAAGCTACACGTATAATAGGCCTACTGACAGAGTGACCATGTCAGACCAGAACACAGGTAAACACTGGCTGATCGGCACTCGCCTAAGGCTACCACACGCTGTGTGGGCGTTGGTGCGTGACATGATCACACCGGTACGTTTAAAAATGTTATGCCTAATTTCCTCATGGTTTAAACCTAATCTCCTCACGAAATGCCTAAATTCCTCAGTTAGGCCTAAAATCCTCGTGGAAGTTCTAATTTCCTCATTTTGTACCTAATCTCCTCGTGGAATGCCTAATATAATCGGGAATGCCTAATTATTAGGCATTCCACGAGGAAATTAGTACTTTTATGGGTACCAGTGTGAGTAGCTTGGCTGCTAACAGCACCAACTGTATATCTCTTTAGTGTGAACATTGCTGCTAGGGGTCCCAAATTGGGGGTTCTGTAGAACATTTCTTTGTAACTCGGCTTTTGGATTTTCTCCTCTCTGATACCAATTAGTTTTGTTGAGAAAACCCGTTAGCTTAATATCTGGATGAAACCATAGTATTGCTGGTTTAGGGTCACACAGGAAAACAATAAAATTAATTAGATAAAGGGCAGCAGAGGTCTGGGAATGGAGCCCTATCTCCAGAGCTGCCCAGTTACCCAGTGTCTAGCTTTAATGTGTAAATATGGTAAAGATCAGAAAACTTCTGATAATTTAAATGAGAGAGTCTTCAGTTTTCTAATTCATTAGTCATATACATATATTATATTATGTAGTAATACTGTGCAAGTGAAAAACATGTCACATTGATACTATTTATGTCTTTACATTGCTCTAAGCAGGGATAATGATAGGACAACATCAACTGACATCTAGGATGATAATTGCATGCTGATAGCAACTATTGCAAAATTAGGTCACTGTGACCTACTTTTTTCAATTATTACATAAGGGCAATAGAAATGGACATCTAGGATGAGAAAGGCATGCAGATAACAACTATTGCAAAATTAGGTCACTGTGACCTACTTTTTCAGTAATTATGCTAGGCAATAGAAATGGACATCTAGGATGAGAAAGGCATGTCGATAACAACTATTGCAAAATTAGGTCACTGTGACCTACTTTTTCAGTAATTATGCTAGGGCAATAGAAATGGACATCTAGGATGAGAAAGGCATGTCGATAACAACTATTGCAAAATTAGGTCACTGTGACCTACTTTTTCAGTAATTATGCTAGGGCAATAGAAATGGACATCTAGGATGAGAAAGGCATGCCGATAACAAATATTGCAAAATTAGGTCACTTTGACCTACTTTTCAATAATTACGTTAGGACAATAAAAATGGACATCTATAGGATGAGAAAGGCATGTTGATAACTAATATTGCAAAATTAGGTCACAGAGACTTACTTTTTCAATAATTATATTAGAGCAACAGAAATGGACCTCTAGGATAAATGCATGCTGATAACTGATATTGCAAAATTAGGTCACTGTTACCTACTTTTTCAATAATTATATTAGGCAATTTTATTGTCTAGATTGCCTCAATAAGTTGACAAAATACTGTAATGTCATTACTTCAACTTAATATGTATATGTATATCGAAATATTGCAAACATGGCATTCGACATTTTGATGATGAAAATGATGAAAACAAAAAAAACTTCATCATTCAAGATATCTATTTTTTTTGCCATCTCCAGAATCACATTCTCCAGAAATTTTAACCTTACATTCTTTGAGATAGACCCTTGGTAATATACAGTTTATTACTGCCCACCAGCCATGCAGCTATCAGCCACTAGTTGGTTTGTAGGGGGGATGTAAAAAAATGATATGGGGCTATAATCACAGCAGGTGAGCGTTTAGGCCTATAGGCCTCTTGTTATTGTTGGGACCAAATTTAGGATTTTTATTGTTGGGACCAAATTTTCACTTCGTATTATCCGAGTTTTTCGAGTTTCCGAGTTTTCCGAGTTTTCCTTACTAAGATAAAGAGAGAATTCGGCCGGGACCGACGAGGTACTTCGAGTTAAGCGGGGTTTTCCGAGTTCGAGTTAACGAAGTTCCACTGTATTTTCTTGCCAAATAAATTGCAATGCGGATTAGAAAATGAAACATGTCTGTGATTTCCATATAAAAGATGACTTTGCCTTATCTATCTTTCTCATCCATATATATTATAGTATATGTACACCAAAATGCACTACTAACATATGTATTGATTTGTACACTAAAATGTGACGACAGCGATAGCTGACTCTGTCAGAGTGTTGGACTTTTTAACCTAGCTTAGATGAATATCTGAGATATGCACTATGCAGTTGAGTTTGTGTTACCTGGAAAACTGCTATGACATGCAAACGCCTCCCATACAATGTATGTCGTTGAGATCCCACATGTCCTTCAGTGAGGTAGTCACCAGCTACTACATGTAGACCCTGCCTAAAAATAACACTAGCGTTTCACCAGGCAATAAACCAAACAACAACAAACCTCACTCAAATGAAGAAAAACGAGACATCTTCACTTGTTTACATAAGACTGCATCATGATGTGATTTATAACATTGGGAGAGTTTTGAATATTAATACAGAATTCATTATTTTCCAAAATTTCCTCCTGTATCTCATGTAAATTTTGTGTAAAATCTAACACTATACATGTAACACATAAGTGTTTTTAAATAACTACAATCATGTGTTCACTCTAAATATATGAATGGATGTATGGTCAAAAATAGTATAGTTTAATTAACCTGAATGTAACTTTCCTTATGATAATTGTTTTGTATAGTTCCATCGTCATGTGATAACCCCGGGATTTCTGCATCATGTTCTACACGATCTTCCAGACAGCGTAGGAGAAAATTTTAGTGAATGAACTACAGCAGGATTTGGATAATGGTGCAGTGAGATTCATAGACATATAATTTAGGTATGTAATGTAGTAAGTCATAAATATATGATGTTTAAAGATTTGTGTGGTACATATTATGTAGATATGTTTTTTAGGCATTGTTAGATCCATAAAAATAGGAATGTTTCGGCTTGAAATAAAAATCATTTGAACATATATGATGCTTCAGGTAGATAGCATTCTAGATGTATGCCAAGGCACTGCTATATATCATCTTAAAAATTGATAAATAATTAATTCCAGCAATGTATCTATTACCTTGAAAAGCAGATGATCGCGTAAAGGATGGGATGGTGCAGTGCAGTATAAAGACGATGAGGGGAACGTTTTGGTGGATCATCATTCAGATATTGGTCCAGTGAAATTTACAGACATCTTTTAGGTACAGTATGTAATGTTGTAAAACTTGTTTTAGCACACCATCATCAGATGGTGGCTATTCAAGTCGCCCTGCATCCGTTAGTCGTCTATGCGTCCGTCCATAAACAATCTTTGTTATCACCATTTCTTGAAAAGTACTGTAGTGATATTCCTCGGACTTCATGCATAGGTTCCTATTGGTCCCTAGTTGTGCCATTTGAATTTATATTTTTGAGCATAAAAAACAAAATGGCCGACAGGAGGCCATGTTGGATTTTGAGAATTCAAGTTTGTTATAAATGTTTCTCAAATTTCACCTGTAGGTTTCATGTGTTCATGTAAGAGGAAAAAAGGGGAAATAGAGAGAAGATCAGTCTGACATGGAATCTATAAAGATCATGTAATGGTGGGTGCCAAGATCCCTCTGGAATGTCTTGATTGCATTGTAAATCCATAAAAAAACAAGCAATATTTTGGCTTGAAATAAAAATCATTTGAATGTAGCTTGGTGCTTCAGATAGCTTACATAATAGATGTGTGCAAAAGAACTACTATATATATCATTTTTTTAAAGAAATGCAAAGTTTTGATAATGCTGTTTTTATAGGAGATATGTCCCTTGAAAACAATCAGAAGAGACATGTAACGGCTGGGATGGTGTAGTGCGGTACAAAGACGATGAGAGGAAAGGTTCGATTGATTATCATGACCTACAGCAGGATTGAGATATTGGTTCAATGAAGTTCATAGACATCTATTCAGGTATGTAATGTTGTAATGATGTAAAACATGTTTTTTTCAGCATTATTAAATCCATAAAGAATAGGGATTGTTTTGGCTTCAAATAAAAATCGGTTGAACATATATATATATATATAGCATGGTGCTTCAGATAGCTTACATAATAGATGTGTTCAAAAGAAATACCATCTTTTTTTGTTTTTTTAAATTTATAATTATACAACTTGTTTTTGATAATGCTGTTTTTAGCCCACCATCATCAGATGATGAGCTGTTCAAATCCCTGCGTCCGTGGTCCGTCGTCCGTCCGTCCCTCCGTCCATAAACAATTCTTGTTATCGCTATTTCTCAGAAAGTACTGAAGGGATCTTTCTCAAATTTCATATGAAGGTTCCCCTTGGTGCCTAGTTATGCATATTGCGTTTTGAGACCAATCGGAAAACAAAATGGCCGACAGGCAGCCATCTTCGATTTTGACAATTGAAGTTTCTTATCGCTATTTCTGAGAAAGTACTGAAGGGATCTTTCTCAAATTTCATATGAAGGTTCCACTTGGTGCCTAGTTATGCATATTGCGTTTTGAGACCAATCGGATAACAACATGGCCGACAGGCAGCCATCTTTGATTTTGACAATTGAAGTTTGTTATCGCTATTTCTGAGAAAGTACTGAAGGGATCTTTCTCAAATTTAATATGAAGGTTCCCCTTGGTGCCTAGTTATGCATATTGCATTTTGAGACCAATCAGATAACAACATGGCCGACAGGCTGCCATCTTGGATTTTGACAATTGAAGTTTGTTATCGCTATTTCTGAGAAAGTAGTGAAGGGATCTTTCTCAAATTACATATGAAGGTTCCCCTTGGTGCCTAGTTATGCATATTGCATTTTGAGATCAATTGGAAAACAAAATGGCCGACAGGCAGCCATCTTGGATTTTGACAATTGAAGTTTGTTATCTCTATTTCTCAAAGTACTGAATGGATCTTTCTCAAATTTCATAAGTAGGTTCCCCTTGGTCCCTTGTATTGCATTTTTGGACCAGTCTGTCCTGAAAACAACCTGGCAAACAAACAGCCATTATCGTTAAATCTCAAATTTCTTATATAGCTAGGATTCCCTTGTTTGAAAAGTACTGGAGGGATGTCTCAATTTGCACAGATTAGTAAAATGAAGGGAAAAGTAGAGAAAAGATCAATCTGACATGGAACCTATGAAGATCATTCAATGGTGGGCGCCAAGATCCCTCTGGTTATAGGAGTTATGTCCCTTGAAAAAAAATCAGGAGAGACATGTAAAGGCTGGGATGGTGCAGTGCAGTACAAAGAGGATAAGAGGAAAGACTTGATTGATTATCATGACCTACAGCAGGATTGAGATATTGGTTCAATGAAGTTCATAGACATCTATTCAGGTATGTAATGTTGTAATGATGTAAAACATGTTTTTTTTTCAGCATTGTTAAATCCTTAAAAAATAAGGACTGCTTTGGTTTCAAATAAAAATCATTAGAAGCTAGTTTGATGTTTCCGATAGATAGCTGACCGCTTATGTGTGTGAAAGAACTATGATATCATTGGAGTTTAAAAAAATTCGTTAATTTCAACAAATGTTTTGATAGAAGTTATTTCCATAATAACACAAACCCATGAGATGAATCTTACTGTATTTATCCTGCCCAGGGAGTCTCACTTTGTCAGATGTAGTCATATAGCAGGAAATTAATGTTACATTATGGTTTGGCTTATGCGGTATGAACTTCATACTTGATAGTACAATATGTCCATACTATTCAATTCTTAGAGAATGAAGTGTTTGTTATTTAGACTAATTATATATATATAACAAGTGTATCATTTTTAGCCCACCATCATCAGATGGTGGGCTATTCAAATCGCCCTGCGTCCGTGGTCCGTCGTCCGTCCGTCCCTCCGTCCGTCCGTCCGTCCGTCCGTCCGTCCGTCCCTCCGTCCGTCCCTCCGTCCGTCCGTAAACAATTCTTGTTATCGCTAATCCTCAGAAAGTACTGAAGGGATCTTTCTCAAATTTCATATGTAGGTTCCCCTTGGTGCCTATATATGCATATTGCATTTTGAGACCAATCGGAAAACAACATGGCCGACAGGCAGCCATCTTGGATTTTGACAATTGAAGTTTGTTATCGCTATTTCTGAGAAAGTACTGAAGGGATCATTATCAAATTTCATATGTAGGTTCCCCTTAGGTGCCTAGTTATGCATATTGCGTTTTGAGACCAATCGGAAAGCAACATGGCCGACAGGCAGCCATCTTGGATTTTGACAATTGAAGTTTGTTATCGCTATTACTGAGAAAGTCCTGAAGGGATCATTCTCAAATTTCATATGTAGGTTCCCCTTGGTGCCTAGTTATGCATATTGCGTTTTGAGACCAATCGGAAAACAACATGGCCGACAGGCAGCCATCTTGGATTTCGACAATTGAAGTTTGTTATCGCTATTTCTCAGAAAGTACTGAAGGGATCTTTCTCAAATTTCATATGTAGGTTCCCCTTGGTGCCTAGTTATGCATATTGTATTTTGAGACAAATCGGAAAACAACACGGCGGACAGGCAGCCATCTTGGATTTTGACAATTGAAGTTTGTTATCGCTATTTCTCAGAAAATAATGAAGGGATCTTTCTCAAATTTCATAAGTAGGTTCCTCTTGGTGCCTAGTTATGCATATTGCATTTTGTGACCAATCAGAAAACAACATGGCCGACAGGCAGCCATCTTGGATTTTGACAATTGAAGTTTGTTATCGCTATTTCTCAGAAAGTAATGAAGGGATCTCTCTCAAATTTCATATTTAGGTTCCACTTGGTGCCTAGTTATGCGTATTGCATTTTGAGACCAATCGGAAAACAACATGGCGGACAGGCAGCCATCTTGGATTTTGACAATTGAAGTTTGTTATCGCTATTTCTGAGAAAGTACTGAAGGGATCATTATCAAATTTCATATGTAGGTTCCCCTTAGGTGCCTAGTTATGCATATTGCGTTTTGAGACCAATCGGAAAGCAACATGGCCGACAGGCAGCCATCTTGGATTTTGACAATTGAAGTTTGTTATCGCTATTTCTGAGAAAGTCCTGAAGGGATCATTCTCAAATTTCATATGTAGGTTCCCCTTGGTGCATAGTTATGCATATTGCGTTTTGAGACCAATCGGAAAACAACATGGCCGACAGGCAGCCATCTTGGATTTCGACAATTGAAGTTTTTTATCGCTATTTCTCAGAAAGTACAGAAGGGATCTTTCTCAAATTTCATATGTAGGTTCCCCTTGGTGCCTAGTTATGCATATTGTATTTTGAGACAAATCGGAAAACAACATGGCGGACAGGCAGCCATCTTGGATTTTGACAATTGAAGTTTGTTATCGCTATTTCTCAGAAAATAATGAAGGGATCTTTCTCAAATTTCATAAGTAGGTTCCTCTTGGTGCCTAGTTATGCATATTGCATTTTGTGACCAATCAGAAAACAACATGGCCGACAGGCAGCTATCTTGGATTTTGACAATTGAAGTTTGTTATCGCTATTTCTCAGAAAGTAATGAAGGGATCTCTCTCAAATTTCATATTTAGGTTCCACTTGGTGCCTAGTTATGCGTATTGCATTTTGAGACCAATCGGAAAACAACCTGGCCGACAGGCAGCCATCTTGGATTTTGACAATTG
>NW_022982135.1:522318-559770 GCF_902652985.1 Pecten maximus
TACAGTCATAAAAACGTCTCTGACAGAAGGTAGAAAATTGTAGTAATACAGATGAATCTGCTGTTGATTACAAAGGAATACAATAGTAAATTGACCCTGTGGTCAGGGTCAGCTGAGGGTAGTCAGATCAGACCTGTAGACTAGTCAATTTTAAACAGATCTATGCACTGTACATGAGAATTTCAAATATTCTTAATAGAAAAATTCAGCGGATAAGTAATTATATGACTAAAGTTGAGAAGATGAATTATTTACATGATCATATTTGTAAACTGTTAAACGAAAGTAGGTCTAGCCAAACTAGGTGACCAAAATTAAATACTGCTATTTTCGCAATAACTAAACATTTTACTTGATACGATAGCAATTAGCAAAATCAGTGTTACCTTCCATTGTCTTTTAGCACATTGGTGTCTCAAAAAATGAGAAAATAATCCGGTATAATGTTCAATGATCTTCTGTTTTCATTATCGTCATGCATGTTTTCCAGGTCACGCTCTAATAGCATGTGGGCTTCCGGTTACGTCATCAAATTTTATTTCCCACGAATTTATTCGGAAATCTAAATTAACACTTAAAATAAAATGAAGGGAAAGAAACAAAAAATGTCAAAATAAAAATATTGTTGTCAGTATTTATTGCAACATTAAATTATCATTGTAAATAATTGCTACGATTCCCTAACCTAAAGCATAAGTAATTGAAATCAAATTATTTTGTATTGTATTGTATATTCACTTTAAGCCTTACGGCTTAATATCCATATTTTGTTTCTATTATAATCTGAAAATTTGCATCACAAGATCGTTTAGAAGCTTTGCAGTACTGACTCTTTCAAACGCACAGAATTCAGATACTTTGATTTAAGCAAAGATGCCGACATGAAGCTATGTGGCGGTTTGGATTGAGTATCTCTGAGTGTATTTGAGTAGATCTGAGAGGGTTTGAGTACAGCTGAGAGGATTTGAGTATATGAGTGTATTTGAGTACATCTAAGTGTATTTGAGTACATCTGAGTGGATTTGAGTACATCTGAGAGGATTTGAGTATATGAGTGCATTTGAGTATAAATCTGAGTGTATTTGAGTACATGATATCTGAGTAGATTTGAGTATATCTGAGAGGATTTAAGTATATCTGAGTGTATTTGAGGATATGAGTGCATTTGCGTAAATCTGAGTGTATTTGAGTATATCTGAGTGGATTTGAGTACTGTATACCTGGTAATTTTCGCCCCCGTTTAATTTTCGCCATTTTCGCCCTTTGATAATAGGGCGAATTTAAGATGACGGCGAAAATTTCAAGCTCAATTGCAGGATTTACAAGTTATCGTACATAGGCTACTTGTAGTCGAATCCAAAACATACCCTCGTACTTTCCAAGTGTGTTATATCCTATACAATTACAGGCAACACGTGTTATATATTTATAAAATAGGTAATTGTTTTATTCCAATCTGTGCATGTGAAATAAAATCTAGATCTAAATATAGGCCTTGTAAATTTGCGATATCACGTGGAGTTAAATCGAAAATATCGGCTAAGACAGCGTACTAGGTTTAGTATACAAATGTATTTCATTTTAAACAAAAGCTTTAAATACTAAGTAACTTTTAAAATCCAAACATGTTTTAAAATTATGCACACAAATAGGTCTCTGCCATTGTGAAGGCTGATTGTATGACTTCACCGTCGCTTGTGGCTTCAATCGATGACAAATGAACAAAAGAAAACACTGGTCAGTAGCTATAGACTTGTAATTAGTCACGGCACGGTGAACTTAGAGTCCACTCATCGCGTTTGCTTAAAATCGACCATGCATACCTAATACTATTTGAATCAATATAGGCTTAAGTAAATTTGAACAAAGGTAAACGTTGTAAATTTCACACCTGATTACATTTCACACCTCAGCGAGATATGCGAAGAAAAGAAAATTGGGGAACTCGATAAATCCCGAGTGTTCCGAGTGCAATTGCATCGAGAATTCCGAACGGAATTTTCCGATTGTGAATGAGGAAAATACATTTCTTAAAAGTAGTTCAGGGCGAAATTAAAACGGGGCGAATATCTTTTGTGTTGCTCAAGGGCGAAAATAACCTGGGGCGAAAAATACCAGGTATACAGTATATCTGAGAGGATCTGAGTGGATTTGAGTACATCTAAGTGTATTTGAGTATATGAGTGCATTTGAGTATAAATCTGAGTGTATTTGAGTATATGATATCTGAGTAGATTTGAGTATATCTGAGAGGGTTTGAGTACAGCTGAGAGGATTTGAGTATATGAGTGTATTTGAGTACATCTAAGTGTATTTGAGTATATCTGAGTGGATTTGAGTACATCTGAGAGGATTTGTGTATATGAGTGCATTTGAGTATAAATCTGAGTGTATTTGAGTACATGATATCTGAGTAGATTTGAGTATATCTGAGAGGGTTTGAGTATATCTGAGTGGATTTGAATACATCTGAGTGCATTATTTGAGTAAAATGTTAGAGTGTACTGAAGCAACATTGGGGGAGATATATCTCATTGTCAGACTGTTTAAACTTTGGCTACATATATACTCCAATAATGTTAGAGGATAGCACGGTGAGAAACTTAAGACAGGATAGTTGGTGCAGAAACCCCCAAAAAATAGCCAGAGACCTTTAGAACCAAAACAATAGCCAGAGACCTTTAGCTAGCTGAAGTACACATGGGCTGGTCAGAGACGTCTACATCAGAAAAGATTCAAGATGGCGCCTTGACAGGTGGACGTACGTGAGTGTCGGAAGGTATGAAGTTCGATTTTGACCGATTCCTGTCCGATTTTTTCAATACGGATAACGATGTCTCGTCCTGATACAATTGTTACTGTACTGTTGGTAGTCATATGATATAAATATTGCGAAAAACTGTTGTTTGTAGACCAGGTTTACCGCTCTATCAAACCCTACTGTGGTGCTATTTTTAGATATCGAGGTGACAAGCTCACGTGCGATTACCTGTAGGGACTGTCCTTATCGTCGGCGACTCGTCACGGTCTGATGAGTATAAATGACTTGCATACCAGTAACTAGTGAGCATACCTGTATATACTAACCATGGGCAAACATAAAGGAAAGGAAAGAAAAGGAAAACTGAGTCAGTGAGTGACACCAGCACTGATATATCCAGTAACGTACCCGTTAGTACTATAATTGGGGAGGCCAGTGAAACTTTATATGGCACAGATATGGTAACGTCAACACCCACACCTAAAACAAAGCCTAGTCAAGAACAAGACAACTTCCAAAAAGACATGTATAAAAACTTTGAGATTATCTTAAAAAAACTTGATAGACTTGAAATGATTGAACAAAAAATTGACAAAATGGAATCGAGGATGGCAGAAAGTGAAAGAAAAGCAAAAGATCTTGAACGGTCAGTTAAATTTGTCTCGGATAAAATCGACGAGTTTGAGAAGAATAACACAAATACCCAGAATGTCCTACGTAATTTCACAAAGGAACAAGGGAGACAATCAGAAAACATCAGCGAGTGCAAGGGGACCATCGTTAAACTGACTGAAAACATAACCAATATAACAAAGGAAAACAAGGAACTGAAAGAAAGTGTGACTGAGCTAAAGTGGAGGTCAATGAAAAATAACTTAGTGTTCAGCGGCCTTGCTGAAAACCCGAGCGAAAATACAGAACTGTTACTACGGGAGTTCATCCAAATAGAACTTGGCATAGATTACCATATCGAATTTGGAAATGTTCATCGCTTCGGCAGGGTCGTTGAGGGGAAGAAAAGACCAGTAGTAGCCCGATTTCTTTTCAATAAAGACCGTGAAAATGTGCTAGGGTGTGCGCGAAGGTTAAAGGGAACAGCATTCTACATCAACGAGCAATTTCCGTCGGAAATACATCAACGTCGGAGAGAACTCGGACCAACCATCAAAGAGCTCCGCAGCAAAGGCAAAAATGTGAGGTTAGTGAGAGATAAACTTATAGTTGACGGTAGACTTTATGATGGACCTGTCATCATCCAGAACAATGTTAGTAGGTCTCCAGCACCAACTATGCCGCAATCTACAAATAGTCCCTCTTTCAGTGCAGTGGCACGCGAGAGAGCACCAACCGCATCACCTAATGCCTCATCGAACAGCAACTCGCGAAACGGTTATCATTCCCAAAGAGAAACCGGAAGGAATTCTCAAGGACATCATACTCGCGACCAATCGCGCAACGCCGCTCCATCCGGTTACCGTTACTAGGGACGCGCACCAAGAGGTCGCAATATAAGTCACCATGACAACCCCGGTGTTGCGAGTACTGACCTGAAAATAACATGTCTCAATGTTTGTGGTATCAAAAGCAAACTGCTTTTACCTGAATTTAGTGATCTTATTACATGCCATGATATCCTTATTTTTGTTGAATCCAAAACAGATGATATCGATATACTTGATATACCAAAAGATTACTCTTATCATGTGAAAAATAGATCAAAAGTTAAGAAAAAATCCGAGGGCATTGTAATCATATACAGAACCAAGCTTAGTCAATTTCTAAAATTTTGTACAACAGACTCTGAATATGTCCAGTGGGTTATACTGTCTGCACATTTAATAAATAACGCAGGTGATTTGTTATTAGGGTGCACGTATGTGCCTCCTGAAAACTCTAAATACTCCTCTTCTGAGGCGTTTACTGAAATTGAGAATGAACTAATTAACCTTCAAAAGAGTAGTTATAATGTAATGTTAATTGGTGATTTCAACGCCAAAACAGCACAGTGCGTAGATTACAATGTACCCGATAATAACCTAACAAATACTGTTGATTTTAATAATATTGATGCGTTATATAATTATTTGTATGACTTTGAAATGTTACCGGTATTTAATGTCCCATTACTAAGATGTAGCCAATGCAAATCTCGACCTAATAATTACGGGTCTAAGCTTCTTGACGTTTGTAAAAATAACAATTTATATATAGCCAATGGCAGAGTTGGTAAGGACAAACTTCTGGGCAAGACAACATGTGGCGGAATTAGTGTGGTTGACTATTTAATTGTATCATCAGGGATATTTCCTTGTTTACATGACTTTGAAATTATTGATTTTGATGGAACCTTCTCCGACATGCATTGTAGAATCGTCTTTACCCTTCAAGGTTGGTTGAAAAATATTGAAGACGTATGTCTAACATGTTCAGACCAAGGTCAAGGTCAATATATCAGGTGGAAGAACGGGAAGAAAAACGAATTTATTCATAAAGTACACAATTGTTCTCCTGATCAACTAAATTCTATAAATGATAAACTCAATGTTTTGTCGGAGAAGGCTTCTGTAAGTAAATCTGAAGTGAATGAGGTAGTTAACCAAATATCTAATCTATTTAAAACGGCAGCTACAGACATTTTTGGATACAAAAAGAATCAAATCGGTAAACAAAATATAAATAATGCCTCTAATAACAAGCCATGGTTTACAGCTGAGTGTCTCACCAAAAGGCGGGCCTTCCATGATGCGAAAAATATATACACAACTCACAAAACTGGTATCAATAGACGAAATATGAATAAAAAATCTAGGGAATATAAAAAAATCATAAGGAACTGTTATAACGTATATAAATTTAACACTGAAAATCATATACGTACTATGTCAAAATCTAATCCCAAAGAAATTTGGGACATCTTAGATTCATTAAATAAAAGTAATAATAGAAATGGCGATGTCGATATATCTTTGGATGAGCTCCATGAATATTTAAAAAAAATTAACCAGCTCTGAGGATGAAGAGGATGAAGTCAACATTCCAGATACAGCTGAAAATGTATTTGGTTTTATACTAAATAGTGAAATAACTGAAAATGAAATCAGACAGGTTATTGTTAACCTCCCTAGTAATAAGGCACCTGGTTATGACAATATAATTAATGAGTACATAAAACATACAGAGTCCACATTTCTACCTATATATGTTAAACTTTTTAATGTTATTTTAAACTCAGGATGTGCACCAGAAGCGTGGACTATTGGAGTCGTTAAACCTATATACAAAAAGAAACCCTAAAAATCTCGATAACTCTGGAGGAAGTACTCTAGTTTCTTGTCTCGGTAAAGTATTTACTGCTATTTTGAATTCAAGATTAAACAATTTTTCGGAAGAAATCGATCTAATTTCAAATGTCCAAGCTGGCTTTAGAAAAGGTTACTCTACAACTGAGAACATATTTATCCTGCACGCTTTGATATCTATATACCTTTCCAAAAATTAAAAACTTTTTTGCTCATTTATTGATTTTAGAAAAGCGTTCGATACTGTTTGGAGGGTAGGATTATGGAAGAAATTGTTAAAAAGCAATACTACGGGGAACATTTTTTTAATGTTATAATTAGTCTTTATGATAACACTAAATCTTGTGTAAAAACTAGCAATGGTATGACCGATTTCTTCACATGTCATGTCGGGGTAAAACAAGGGGAAAATCTCTCCCCATTTTTATTCTCGATATATCTAAACGACATGGAAGATTTTTTTATGCATAATAATGTTGACCAACTTCACTATATCGATACTCTCTTCCAATAACGCATTGGCATATTCGTTAAATGATTTATTCTGCTATATGCAGATGACACAGTTGTCATTTCTGAAACAGCAGAAGGTCTTCAAAAAGCTTTTCAAGAATTCGAAATATATTGTAACATTTGGAAACTTATGGTTAATCTTAATAAAACAAAAGTTGTTTTTAAAAAAAAAAAAAGAAAAAGCAATGTACAAAATGTTCGTTTTACCCTTTTTGGTGAAGTACTAGATACCCAGGACAATTATTCTTTTCTAGGACTGCTGTTTAATTGTAATGACAGTTTCTGTAAAACGAGAAAAAAACTGGTCGAGCAGGCTCAAAAGGCAACATATGCATTATACAGAAAAATTAGAAATATTGTATTACCAATAGACCTTCAGTTGAAATTATTTGATGCTTTTATCTCCCCCATACTTTTATACTCGTCAGAGATTTGGGGGTTTGAAAATGCTAATGTGTGTGATAAGTTACATGTACAATTCTGTAAAAAAGTTTTAAATGTTCATAGTTCCACAGAAAATATATTGGTATATGGTGAAACGGGTAAGTATCCCTTAAATGTTGAAATTAAGTCTAGAATGATAATGTTCTGGTATAAATTAATTACAGGTGGAAATAAATTATCAAGTTTAATGTACAAGCTTATGCTGAATTTACATGTAAATGATTTTTCTGGTTTCAAATGGATTTCTTATATCAAGGATATACTTAATAGTACAGGGCTAAGTTACGTTTGGTTACATCAAAATAGCTGCACTATGAATAAAAATTACCTCAAATTACGGTTAAAAACTATCCTGCACGATCAATTTATACAACAGTGGTATACTGATATTGATAAATCTTCCCGTGTTAAAACATATGCAGTATTTAAAAATCAGTTCCAGATTGAAAAATATTTAACCAGGCTTAAACAAAAAGATAGAATAACAGTATATAAATTCAGAACTAGTAATATATTTCTTCCGGTAGAGACAGGGCGATGGACCGGAACGTCTCGTCAAAATAGGATTTGTCCGCTATGTTTTACTGGGGTTGGATGCGAGTACCATTACTTATTTTTGTGTTCTTGTATATATGTAAATCAAATTCGTAGAAAGTATATACCTAGTTATTATACATGTAACCCATCTATTCATAAAATGAAAGGATTATTATCATTATGCAATATTAGAGTATTATCAAATCTATCTATGTTCATCCAATTACTAGAAAAACATCTAAAAATAATATATGAATTTCCAACATCAGATTCTAAAATTTATATAGTGTATACAGTATTGTAAAAACATTGAAATGATATGTTTTAAAACATAATGTTATATAATAAGTACTACTGTATGGTTAAATATACCATCCTGTATTGAACGAACGTTTCATGCAGTGTACACTACAAACTTTGTCTAAATGTATGTTTCACTACTCTGTACAGAATGTTATATATTGTATTATGATGTTGTAATTGTTGTTGACCTCTTGTCGCACACAATAGTGTGCCTGAGTGCTAATAAAGATCTCTCTCTCTCTCTCTCTCTCTCTCTCTCTCTCTCAAAAGCGCTGACAATAGCTGCCTATGGTTTTAGCGCTAATAACCACGTCATACTAATCTAGACGCTACAGCTGTTAGGGGTTAAATGGTCCATGGGTTCAGTTCATATTACCAGACTGATGAAGGGATTCTTTTTTAACTCTAGACCTCCTAAACCGAGACATTCATTTACATGGGACGTTTCCATAGTGCTGAACTACTTAAGAACATCGTGTCCACTTCGTAAACTGTCTTTGAAATATTTGACTTTTAATCTAGTGGCATTGGCAACTCTTACCACTGCGTCTAGGGTACAGACATTACACTTTTTGGACATTGATCACATAAGAATGTTTGGGGAGAAAGTGACATTAGGAATATCCCTGTCGAAAAAACCTCAAAGAGAGGGAAACCTCCAAGGCATATAGAGTTTGATACTTGTTAGGACATTGTGAGAATATATTAATATGACTGTTAAACAGAGATAGAGAAAATTATTTATCGCATTGAAGACATTTAACGGCGTGTTTATAAACGATTGCCGTGTGGCTTAAGGATGTGGTTATTTCAGGAATAGACACTTCTCGTGTCAAGGCCCATTCCTATCGTAGTGTATCCACTTCGGTAGCTTTAATGTCCGGAGTAAAAATGTCTGATATACAGCGGATTGGTCGGGAGCAGCTACATTCAACATATACTAGGGATGTGGAGAATACTAGTAACTTTGCTAACTTAGTTCTAGGTCAATACTGATGTTATGTGCATAGACCCTGAAGGGACAACCGTTGTGTGTATTGAGTTTAACATTAAAATACTAACTGGAATTGAAGATGTTTCTGTGGTTTGTTGATGGATGCTTTAAGCATGCTATGTGATACCCTCGTAAGCCGAGGGCTAAGTGGAAAAGAATGTCCCCTCCTCCAAGTATCCGTTAGTATATGAAGGATGAGGGGCATTCTTTAAACTAATAGCCCGAGGCTAAGAGGTTATCTTCCCATCCCAGTGGTGATTCACCATGCGACACACTTTCTTTTCAGGTGATACAATACTGTTCCCATCCTAATTTAGGCAGTATCAACCAACATGCTTCTTTCACATGGTTTTTGTGTGGAAAGTTATAAAAATCTAAAGATGGTGAATAGTAGTCCAACTGTAAAATTTAATAAGTCAAAAGTTCAAAGAGTCGGCAGGCGATTTCCGGATTATCCGAAAACCGACATGTGCAGTCCAAGCTTTCTATCTGTCTGACAAACATATCATATACAGTTTCAAATTACACTTATGAAAATTAATTAAATATTCACTTAAAACATTATTTGTCAGAACAGACGGCGAGATTATTAGCTCACATTTGTTCGGAGACGTACGTATTATACCTGGTCAGTAACTTCGAAGGCTAAATGGACACGCGTATTAAATAATAATGCAACTGAGTTAATCCGATTAATGGCTAAAAGGAATAAAATATGTCAAAGTCAAAGGATAGATATATTTAATTAAAATATAAATAAAAATAAAAAATGAATTAACTGTTAACCAACACTGTTTGTCACGAGTTAACTGCTAATCAACACTATTTGTCACGAGATAACCAACACTATTTGTCACGAGTTTACCAACACCATTTGTCACGAGTTTATTGTAAACTAACAGTTTGTCATGAGTTAACTGTTAACCAACACTATTTATCATGAGTTAACTGTTAACCAACACTATTTGTCACGAGTTTATTGTAAACTAACAGTTTGTCATGAGTTAACTGTTAACCAACACTATTTATCATGAGTTAACTGTTAACCAACACCATTTGTCACGAGTTTATTGTAAACTAACAGTTTGTCATGAGTTAACTGTTAACCAACACTATTTATCATGAGTTAACTGTTAACCAACACTATTTGTCACGAGTTTATTCTAAACTAACAGTTTGTCATGAGTTAACTGTTAACCAACACTATTTATCATGAGTTAACTGTTAACCAGCACTATTTATAATGAGTTAACTGTTAACCAACACTATTTGTCACGAGGTAACTGTTAACCAACACTATTTGTCACGTGTTAAATATTAACCAACACTATTTGTTCTGAGTTAATTGTTAACAAACAATATCTGTCATGAGTTAACTGTTAACCAACACTGTTTGTCACGAGTTAACTGTTAACCTACACTATTTGCCATGAGTTAACTGTCAACAAACACTATTTGTCACGAGTTAACTGTTAACAAACACTGTTTGTCACGAGTTAACTGTTAACCTACAATATTTGTTCTGAGTTAATTGTTAACAAACACTATCTGTCATGAGTTAACTGTTAACCAACACTATTTGTCACGAGTTAACTGTTAACCTACACTATTTGTCATGAGTTAACTGTTAACCAACACTATTTGTCATGAGTTAACTGTCAACAAACACTATTTGTCACGAGTTAACTGTTAACAAACACTGTTTGTCACGAGTTAACTGTTAACCTACAATATTTGTCCTAAGTTAACTGTTAACCAACACTATTTGTCACGAGTTAATTGTTAACCAACACTATTTGTCCTGAGTTAACTGTCAACCAACATTATTTGTCACGTGTTAAATGTTAACCAACACTATTTGTCCTGAGTTAACTGTTAACCAGCACTATTTGTCACGAGCTAACTGTTAACAAACACTGTTTGTCACGAGTTAACTGTCAACAAACACTATTTGTCCTGAGTTAACTGTTAACAAACACTATTTGTCACGAGTTAATTGTTAACCAACATTATTTGTCACGTGTTAAATGTCAACCAACACTATTTGTCACGAGTTAACTGTTAACCAGCACTATTTGTCACGTGTGAACTGTTAACCAACACTATTTGTCATGAGTTAACTGTTAACCAACACAATTTGTCACGAGTTAGCTGTTAACAAACACTATTTGTCACGAGTTAATTGCAACATTATTTGTCACGTGTTAAATGTCAACCAACACTGTTTGTCACGAGCTAACTGTTAACCAACACTATTTGTCATGAATTAACTGTTAACAAACACAATTTGTCACGAGTTAACTGTTAACCTACATTTTTTGTCCTGAGTTAACTGTTAACCAACACTATCTATCATAAGTTAACTGTTAATCAACACTATTTGTCACGAGTTAACCAACACTATTTGTCACGAGTTAACCAACACCATTTGTCACGAGTTTATTGTAAACTAACAGTTTGTCATGAGTTAACTGTTAACCAACACTACTTATCATGAGTTAACTGTTAACCAACACTATTTATCATTAGTGAACTGTTAACCTACACTATTTATCATGAGTTAACTGTTAACAAACACTATTTGTCACGAGTTAACTGTTAACCAACATTATTTGTCGCAAGTTAACTGTTAACCAGCACTATTTGTCACGAGTTAACTGTTAACCAACATTATTTGTCGCAAGTTAACTGTTAACCAGCACTATTTGTCACGAGTTAACTGTTAACCAACACTATTTATCATAAGTTAACTTTTTACCAACACTATTTGTCCCGAGTAATCTGTTAACCAACAATATTTGTCACGAGTTAACTGTTAATCAACACTATTTGTCACGAGTTAACCAACACTATTTGTCACCAGTTAACCAACACCATTTGTCACGAGTTTATTGTAAACTAACAGTTTGTCACAAGTTAACTGTTAACCAACACTATTTATCATGAGTTAACTGTTAACCAACACTATTTGTCAGTAGTGAACTGTTAACCAACACTATTTGTCATTAGTGAACTGTTAACCAACACTATTTATCATGAGTTAACTGTTAACCAACACTATTTGTAACGAGTTAACTGTTAACCAACACTATTTGTAACGAGTTAACTGTTAACCAACACAATTTGTCATTAGTTAACTGTTAACCAACACTGTTTGCCACGGGCTAATTGTTAACCAACACTATTTGCTCTGAGTTAACTTTTAACCAACACTATTTGCCACGAGTTAACTGTTAACCTACACTAGTTTTCATGAGTTAACTGTTAACCAACACTATTTGTCGCGAGTTAACTGTTAACCAACATTATTTGTCACGTGTTAAATGTTAACCAACACTATTTGTCCTGAGTTAACTGTTAACAAACACTATTTGTCATGAGTTAACTGTTAACCAACACTATTTGTCACGAGTTAATTGTTAACAAACACTATTTGTCCTGAGTAATCTGTTAACCAACACTATTTGTCACGTGTTAACTGTTAACCAACACTATTTGTCCCGAGTAATCTGTTAACCAACACTATTTGTCACGAGTTAACTGTTAATCAACACTATTTGTCACGAGTTAACCAACACTATTTGTCACGAGTTAACCAACACCATTTGTCACGAGTTTATTGTTGGTTAACAGTTTGTCATGAGTTAACTGTTAACCAACACTATTTGTCATGAGTTAACTGTTAACCAACACTATTTGTCGCCAGTTAACTGTTAACCAACACTATTTGTCATGAGTTAACTGTTAACCAACACTATTTGTCATGAGTTAACTGTTAACCAACACTATTTGTCACGAGTAATCTGTTAACCAACACTATTTGTCACGTGTTAACTGTTAATCAACACTATTTGTCACGAGTTAACCAACACTATTTGTCATGAGTTAACCAACACCATTTGTCACGAGTTTGTTGTAAACTAACAGTTTGTCATATGTAATATGTTAAGCAACACTATTTATCACGGGTTGACTGTTAACCAACACTATTTGTAATTAGTGAACTGTTAACCAACATTATTTGTCACGAGTTAACTGTTAACCAACACTATTGGTCATGAGTTAACTGTTAACCAACACTATTTGCCACGAGTTAACTGTTAACCAACACTATTTGTCCTGATTTAACTGTTAACAAACACTGTTTGTCATTAGTGAATTGTTAACCAACACTCTTTGCCTGAGTTAACTTTTTACCAACACTATTTGTCACATGTTGACTGTTAACCAACACTATTTGTCATAAGTAAAATGTTAACCAACACTATTTGTCACGTGTTAACTGTTAACCAACACTATTTGTGATAAGGAAACTGTTAACCAGCACTATTTATCACGGGTTGACTGTTAACCAACACTATTTGTCACGAGTAATCTGTTAACCAACACTATTTGTCATGGGTTAACTTTTAACCAACACTATTTGTCACGGGTTGGCTGTTAACCAACACAACTTGTCCCGAGTAATCTGTTTACGAACACTATTTGTCATTAGTTAACTGTTAACCAACACTATTTGTCCTGAGTTAACTTTTAACCAACACCATTTGTCACGGGTTGACTGTTCACCAACACTGTTTGTCACGAGTTGACTGTTCACCAACTTGAAATCTTCTCCCCTCATATACAGAGTATATCTTATCTAACCCCTCAGTAAGATGTTTTGAACTTGATCAATTTGTTAGTGAACTTCTAAAAGACAAGTTACCAGAATAGTGAATTCATATACTATATAAGTGAACTTGATCAGATATTTTCCATAATAATAAACTTACCTCTTCACCATATTAACAAACAGCAATATGAATAATCAGTCAGAGTAATACATTATTTCACAAGAAATGTTGTCCATACAGTGGATATTAATGACTTGTAAGCTTCGTGAGAAGGAGAATGAACTTTGCAGTGATGCATATCTTTAAAGTACATTTCTATGAGATAAAGAATCAACAATACTTTATAAATGAAGAGGCCACATGGACGTCCTTCCAACAAGTTGTTTATCCCTTCATCCCAAAAGGATACTGCTGGTCAAATATCATGACCCCAATTCTCTTGTTTATTCAGAGAAAAAAGGTAAACACATCTGAACTCTTTGACATCAAAAGTAGGTCACAGTCATTCATTAGAACAACTATGGTAGCCCACCATACCACCAGCACAATATCATCTGTGACTTTTGGTCATTGAGAAGTCGTTTAAAGGGAAAAATTATGATGACAGACTTCACATCACGACATAAGCTCGCTCCGCTAGGTGACCTACATACAAGATAGATTAATGTGTGTACTACATATGTATGACAGGCTACAGAGGGTCTAATTAGGGCCGGTAGCAATCACTTTTCCAGTCGCCCTGATAATTAATAAAATCAATAGGGTGACATTATATTCCGTCCAATTGGTTCCGAAGAAGTCGTTAAAGAATTTTATTGACAAGGAGAACAGTATTTCAGTTTTAATTCTTTATTTTTTCTCTCATATACAAAGTCAACAATATAACTGGACATCAATGTCACAATTCTATTTACATATAGAGATCTCTGAATACCACACATTGCATGTTGAACTACAATATGAAGAAGTATCATGTCGACACTTTCATCAATTTGACCCCTGGAGACCCCCAACTTCAGTTTGAAGTTTTACTTACTATATATAAAAGAATGTGACTATATATATATAAATGTATCATTTTTCTCAACCTTTGACCTATGTGACCCTCAAAGAAAGTCAAGGTTAACATTTTAACAACATTTGTAGCCCTCCACTCTAACATGCTCCTTGTCCAATATCATGAACATGAGTGACACTGAATTATCAGAAGATTTTTATACATTTGACCCCTTTCACCTTAAAAACAAGAGGCTCAATGGACCTGTATCGCTCACCTAGCTCTACAGCAACTTTGAATTAGATTGGGGTAATTTCTACAGATACTATGCTGATTACCACTTTATTTAAATATCAGAGAAGGCTAGGTTTATTCATATCAATAAATTTTCTAGTCCTTTCCAGCATACTATTGGCCTAATATCAGGTCTCGGAGACTCTTGCGTATTGCAGTATTTCACCCCTGAACAAACTTCAGGAGCCCTTCACCCCGACATGCTACAAGCCAAATAAAAAGTCCACAGGCAACTTGGTCATTGAGAAGAAGTCATTTGAAGATTATAGCCTATTTGACCCATGTGACCTTGAATGAAGATCAATGTTATTGGAACACACTTGGTAGCCCTTCACCCCAGCATGCTACAGGCCCCAAAATCAAGTCCCTTGTCCCCTTGGTTATTGAGAAGAAGTCAGTTGAAGATTATAGCCTATTTCACCCATGTGACCTTGAATGAAGGTCAAGGTCAAGGTCATCCATCTGAACATACTTGGTTGCCCTCACCCCAGCATGCTACAGGACAAATATCAAGTCACTTGGCCCTTTGGTTATCAGGAGCTAGAAGTCGTTCAAAGATTTTGGCATATTTGACCCCTGTGACAACAGATTAAATATCAGGTCTCTGGGCCGGTTGGTAATTGAGAAGAAGTTGAAAACGTAAATTGTTTATGACGCACACCACACGATGCACGACAATGGACAAAAGGCTATCACAATAGGTCAACTTCGTCTCAAACAATCCCTTTGAAATCGATAGCATCTTTTCTCTAAAAATTAATACGCCACTATAACAGCCAATCAAAAGCGACGTTACAAAAGGCGATGTCATTTCATTTATGTTGTGAGCTGATCACATGCATTTTGAAACACATACAATCACTTTCATTCCTTTCAGTCATATCTAGTCTAACAACTATTTATACAAACAATAGTAACACAAAACTTCATTCTATACAATCACTTTCTCTTCAGTCAGGTCTAGAAACTATTTATATTAACAAAAGGCAACAAACAATAATATTACATAATATACAACAAACTAAACTTACATATAAATATGTATCAAAGTTTTCTGTCAATCAACACACTGTAAATACAAACCCATTCTCATTGCTCTGTTCCTGGTATCAGTGATTTATAGTAAAACCAGTACCAGGTACCAATATTGATGTTATAACTCATGATCAGTCTCATTGCTCTGTTCCTGGTATCACAGTGATTTATAGTAAAACCAGTACCAGGTACCAATATTGATGTTATAAAATAATTATGGTTGTTATTTTTTAACAAATATCTTAAATATTGATACCACACAAACAAAAATAAACAAATTACCAGGATTTTAAAACAATTGTATCAGCAATTATAACAACAACAATACACTTCATATTGTATTACATGAGATTTCACCAGATAGAATAAAAAAAATACATGCATTGGCAATCTGACTTACAAAATGTAATTTACACAATTACACAATGTATGTACTATTACACATGAAAAATTATAACATCTGACTGCTGGAACGGATAATTAATGTTTCCCCTGCCAGATCATATTAACGTTGTTTTATTTATAAATATTCTATCACATACGTTGCAAACTGTACAAATGATACCAGTGTAAAATTGTTGACAGAGAGGGACATCCCGAAGTTGTTACAACTTGTGTTCACTTCCTGTTGAATATTTCAAATAAAATATGTTAAAACTCAACATAAGTTTGAGATCGCATTTGTACATTTTCTTTTCTTTCTGAAAATCAAACAAAAATAAATTGTGTATTACTTTGAAATGCCAATAAAAATTCTCCATCAAATAATTCTAAGATATTTCTTGGAAACTTATCTCTAAAACTTAAACTCACTTTACATTAATTTAAAACATTTCAATGGAAGAACAAAAATGCAAATAAGCCAGTACAAGATACCAATATTGATATTGTAAAGCAATTTGTAGTTGGATCAGGTTTTCTAAACATAGAATGTATGTTAAATATAGAAACCAAAACAAACAAAGATAACTAAAATACTAGGAATGTACAAAAAACAAACTTCAGGATTTTTTTTTTCTTAGTTTATAAAAGTTTTGAGATTTCATTCAAAATCTTTTTGTTAAGAAAACCAAACATCTTCCTTATCTATTACTTTGAAAAAATAGTTGAAGAAACAATTTTAAGATTAGAATAAATACATTTAAACAGAAATCTCTCGTAACTTAAATCAACATTTTATCTATATATTAATTGGCAAAAAACTCCAAATAATAATAATTAAAAAAAAAAAAATGAAATAAATAAGATTTAAAAATCAAAGTACTGAAAGTACTGTAGGAGGCGTTAGTCAGACGTAAAACGAGATATTTGAAATAAAGCAAGAATACAAATTAAACTGATATCAACATGACTAAACATTTCCACTTAAGTGTGTCAAACCAACCGGACATAATGGTTTTCACAGTCCTGATGAATGTAATGATTTAGACTGTTCCGATATACATAATGGTTTTAACCATCTTAAAGTTTCAAACCTACTTCTATAAGTAGTTAAACATTTATTATTTCAATCAAACCTTTACTTAAGAAGTCAAACATTTTAAATTTTTTCAAATCAACTTCTACTTAGGTACATGTCATTAACATTCATACTTTAAACCATCTTTTATACTTAAGTAGTTCAAAATTTGCATTTATGTGTTTAAAACAAACTAATATTTTATAGGCCTGGGTATTAGAAATGTCGAAACAGTATGATATGCATTTCGATAAGTTATAACAATACACGATATGTATTGAAAATACAGGGAGTGTCTGCTACTTTTTTTGTTGAAAGTGTGCAATGTCTTTCAATATCTTGTAAACAAAATTGTTTATTCCTTTCTATTTTGATCTTAGAATAATATCAAAATTAGATTGACGGCTTTTAAAAGTTATTACACTTTTTTTTCAACAAAGACCTCATTTGTTAAGGACAATTATTTTAAAATTAGATATCAATTCCATCTATTTGAATAGATCCAATGTCAATATTAACAATAAACTGTGATTTGTTGCTTTTTAATTTACCACCAAGATGTAGATAATAGCCTAGTAGCTATAGGTACTGTATATAAATATACAGCGTTTTACATGCAAAATATTGAAGAAAACTTTCATATTTGATATCAATTCAATATGATTGTATAAGTCCCTTGGGGTGGGGAAAGAACCCTGGGCCTATTTTTACATCAGGATTGTGTTCATCTCTTGGTTTATTTGGCTTAATTGACATAAATAACTTCTTCTCTGAAACTAAGCAATCGATATAGCTCATACTTGACTGGTAGCATCATTTTGGGTAGGGATTCAAAATTGTAAAAATGGTGGGGTTGACCTCTGGGGGGCAGGGTCAAAAGGGGTCAATTGGTTTCTCTGAAACTAAGTTATGGATATAACTCACATTGGTGTGGTAGCAATCCCTATGGGGTTGTACCCAAAGTCAATTTCATTTCATGGATTAATTGCACAATTTGGTATAACCCCTACATTTGTATGGTAGCATGGTTATGGGGTGGGTATTCAAAATTGTACGAATGTTGGGGTTAACCTCCCGGGGGCTGAAGGATGGGACCAAAATAGGTCTGACATTTTTAGAATAACAATAAACCAATGTACATGTACCCATATAAAATGCTTATGATATATTGACATAGAAATACCAGCGACAAATAAACTTAAGCATCATTCTTGTTTCATATCTCATAAAACCAGGTGAGCGATACAGGCCCTCTGGGCCTCTTGTTTTATCTGTGAAACCATTCATATCCCAACTCCATAATCTTGCTGGACACCCCTTTTGAGCCAACAATTGAATTGCAATTTATGGATAATTTTTAATGTTGGCAAGAAAACATTCTTTAAAGGGCATGTCTGCATCATTTTTAATAATTTGCCCTTGAAACTTCGCACACACCTTCATAAGAGCCGGTTCTTTAAAATGTGAATGAAGGTCAAGGTCAGAGAGATAAACTCAATATTTGTAGCCAGTCATACATGTTACATGTATCTGTTTGCCAAATATCCAGCCTTCATGTGTATGTGCAGTTTTGGGTCATTTTTTCATTTTGGTAGGAATTTCTTTTTAAAAGTGCCATATCTGCGTCATTTTGATTATTTGACCTTGATACATTGCACACACCTTTAAAAGGGCCGATTCTTTAAAATGTGACCCAAATTAATCATTTTGAAAGAACTTTGAATTTTTTTCATCATTTGACCCCCGTGACCTTGAATGAAGGTCAAGGTCAAATATAAGTATAACATTTGTAGCCAGCCATACGTTATCGATGCGCCAAACATCAAGCCTTCATGTGTATATAGATAAAAGAGCAGAAACCTTTATTCTGCAATTTTGGATTATTTTTTAATTTTGGCTGGAGAAAATAGCTTTATGATTCTTTTCCAAGTGCCATATCTTTCTGCCTTATTTTTATCTGATGACAATAAAATATGCACATTCTGTTTCAGTGGACTATGTTCTTTCATATGAAATGAAAAAAATAATCAATTTGAGATTTTTATTTTTGACATTCGAACCCATAACAAGTCGTTGGCCTTGACATTCTCTGACAATATGTCATTGAGAAAAGTTTGCCCTAACCACGTGCTAACCAATTTCCGATGAAAATGAAACAAATTATGCTAAAATATGTGTGATGAGTTTCCTATATAAACTATAGTAAAATGTATCCTCTCCCCAGGGAGAATGCGACACATAGGGGGCCATGAAATTAACAATTTTGATAAAACAGCTTAAGAACCTTTTGTACACCATTCTGCGATATCTTGGTCTTAAGAAGAAGACCGACGCATGACGACAGATCAAATTATAATGGTGTATATTATGAGCTGAATGTCAAAGGATTGTAAACTCTGTACAAATTGTATTATATTATCAGGCAGTCAGCCTAAATGTATGTTTCATATCTACCATATTAGAAGTTTGATGTTTTGTACGATATATATATATACTTAATATTTACACATACATTAAATGAGTTAGCTACTTTCATAAATTAAGATGTTTTTTCTAGAGTTTACTAGGCCGGATGAAATATGATCATGAGCAATCAGTATGGTCAATATGAGATTTGATAAAATGCCTCTCGTAGGTCAACCACTCATGATCACTCAACTTCTTTTTGTAGGAGTCAATATTATATGTACGAGAATTAAACTCTCGCGATGTCTGTTGCACATAAGTACAAAGAAATACATTATCACTTAAGCCGAAAAAATTCACACTTAAGTAGCAATAACACATAATAGTCGAAAACCCAATATATGTGATCAGTGATAAGAAACAGTACTTATAAGCATTTTTGGCAATTTATCCTGAAACAGCTATAGCCTTCCATATTTGACATCCCACAGATTGTTGCTTGTATATATATATAGTTTTAAAGGTCAACATTGGAAAAAACCTAAATGGTTATACATAAATTCATAATAAATAGAATTATTGACAAAAAAAGTTTCCTTTATTTTCACACTTTATGGAGACCAATAAGGAGATTGATGATTATTTTAAGGGATATGTTCGCGACATGAAAATCAAACATTTTTAATTAAATTTCAAAAGCAAAATAGATTTATTTTGAAAGTTATGAGGAATATTATTATTGATATTTGAGAAAGTCTTATATTATATGGATTTGATATTGATTGCCAATAGATATACATGTATTTATCATTTTACATGAAAACAACAAAAAGTTATATTACATGAAAACAACAAAAAGTTGTACTAATAGGTTAAAATGCAATTGGTTTACATTTTGTTAATCTACAATTACTTTGTATTGTTTAAATATTCTATGTAATACAAACATTTCACAGCTTGGTGCATACAAATGTATATATATATTACATGAAAACATTTGAAAATGTTGAATCGTGAGCTGAATAATATATAAATAAGACAAGCTGGTTCAATAATAATTTAGCATTTTCATATATATTACGAGTGCGAGTAGCTACTGCAGTAAACCTTATCACAGAAATCCAGATTCTGTATATTGTCTCTGTCGGGGAAGGTACAGCACAAATGACCACCACGACAGATATGTGTCAGTTTTCTTAGTTTAAAAAAAATAAACGATCGAATTCCATCACGCCATCACGTAGGTCAGCTACTTTCATAAATTAAGATGTTTTTTCTAGAGTTTACTAGGCCGGATGAAATATGATCATGAGCAATCAGTATGGTCAATATGAGATTTGATAAAATGCCTCTCGTAGGTCAACCACTCATGATCACTCAACTTCTTTTTGTAGGAGTCAATATTATATGTACGAGAATTAAACTCTCGCGATGTCTGTTGCACATAAGTACAAAGAAATACATTATCACTTAAGCCGAAAAAATTCACACTTAAGTAGCAATAACACATAATAGTCGAAAACCCAATATATGTGATCAGTGATAAGAAACAGTACTTATAAGCATTTTTGGCAATTTATCCTGAAACAGCTATAGCCTTCCATATTTGACATCCCACAGATTGTTGCTTGTATATATATATAGTTTTAAAGGTCAACATTGGAAAAAACCTAAATGGTTATACATAAATTCATAATAAATAGAATTATTGACAAAAAAAGTTTCCTTTATTTTCACACTTTATGGAGACCAATAAGGAGATTGATGATTATTTTAAGGGATATGTTCGCGACATGAAAATCAAACATTTTTAATTAAATTTCAAAAGCAAAATAGATTTATTTTGAAAGTTATGAGGAATATTATTATTGATATTTGAGAAAGTCTTATATTATATGGATTTGATATTGATTGCCAATAGATATACATGTATTTATCATTTTACATGAAAACAACAAAAAGTTATATTACATGAAAACAACAAAAAGTTGTACTAATAGGTTAAAATGCAATTGGTTTACATTTTGTTAATCTACAATTACTTTGTATTGTTTAAATATTCTATGTAATACAAACATTTCACAGCTTGGTGCATACAAATGTATATATATATTACATGAAAACATTTGAAAATGTTGAATCGTGAGCTGAATAATATATAAATAAGACAAGCTGGTTCAATAATAATTTAGCATTTTCATATATATTACGAGTGCGAGTAGCTACTGCAGTAAACCTTATCACAGAAATCCAGATTCTGTATATTGTCTCTGTCGGGGAAGGTACAGCACAAATGACCACCACGACAGATATGTGTCAGTTTTCTTAGTTTTAAAAAAATAAACGATCGAATTCCATCACGCCATCACGTAGGTCAGCTACTTTCATAAATTAAGATGTTTTTTCTAGAGTTTACTAGGCCGGATGAAATATGATCATGAGCAATCAGTATGGTCAATATGAGATTTGATAAAATGCCTCTCGTAGGTCAACCACTCATGATCACTCAACTTCTTTTTGTAGGAGTCAATATTATATGTACGAGAATTAAACTCTCGCGATGTCTGTTGCACATAAGTACAAAGAAATACATTATCACTTAAGCCGAAAAAATTCACACTTAAGTAGCAATAACACATAATAGTCGAAAACCCAATATATGTGATCAGTGATAAGAAACAGTACTTATAAGCATTTTTGGCAATTTATCCTGAAACAGCTATAGCCTTCCATATTTGACATCCCACAGATTGTTGCTTGTATATATATATAGTTTTAAAGGTCAACATTGGAAAAAACCTAAATGGTTATACATAAATTCATAATAAATAGAATTATTGACAAAAAAAGTTTCCTTTATTTTCACACTTTATGGAGACCAATAAGGAGATTGATGATTATTTTAAGGGATATGTTCGCGACATGAAAATCAAACATTTTAAATTAAATTTCAAAAGCAAAATAGATTTATTTTGAAAGTTATGAGGAATATTATTATTGATATTTGAGAAAGTCTTATATTATATGGATTTGATATTGATTGCCAATAGATATACATGTATTTATCATTTTACATGAAAACAACAAAAAGTTATATTACATGAAAACAACAAAAAGTTGTACTAATAGGTTAAAATGCAATTGGTTTACATTTTGTTAATCTACAATTACTTTGTATTGTTTAAATATTCTATGTAATACAAACATTTCACAGCTTGGTGCATACAAATGTATATATATATTACATGAAAACATTTGAAAATGTTGAATCGTGAGCTGAATAATATATAAATAAGACAAGCTGGTTCAATAATAATTTAGCATTTTCATATATACTGAAACGAAAAAGAAACGCAACTTCAAATTGTAGGTTTAATAAAATAATACTTGTGAGCATTATGTTTAAATTTCATATGTAATAGTTAATATTGAATATTGATGTAACATCCTTTAAATGTTTAGAGATTTTTAAGAACAGGTCACTTTGCTAGAAGGTCATGATTGGTAGTACCCTACGTGAATCCAAGTTGAAATGGCAGCAGTTTTGAAACCGTGCCCTAATATCGTGTGTGTCCTCCTCGAACAGTTATCACATCTCTAATTCTTTGTTGCATTGAGTTCATCAGGGCATTGACTTTCCGTATTGGAATGTTATTCCATTCTTGGACGAGTGCATTTGCTAACTGAGGGAGGGTATTTGGGGGGTTACGGCGATTTCGAATTCTTCTGTCTAATTCATCCCACAAATGCTCGATTGGGGACAGGTCGGGGCTATATGGAGGCCAATCTATAGGAACAATGTTCTGTGTCGCAAGAAAGTCTCTACAGACTCTTGCAACGTGTGGTCTCGCGTTATCTTGCTGAAAGGTTAGATGATGCTGCCTAACAAACGGCACAACATGGGGCCTAAGGATCTCATCCCGATAGCGTACGGCCGTTAAATTCCCATTGACTATCACCAAAGGCGTCTTCAAACCATGGGAGATTCCCGCCCAAACCATAACTGATCCACCCCCAAATCGGTCGTGTTCCAAAACACAGGCGTCAGCAAAACGTTCGCCTCGACGCCGGTACACACGTTGACGGCCATCTGCTCGAAATAACGTGAATCGAGATTCATCGGTGAAGAGCATAGACCTCCAACGTCTCATAGGAAAACGTCTGGGCATATGTGCCGTTGCCCATTGCATACGACGTGCTCGACGTTGCGGTGTTAGTGGTAAACCAACGTACTGTCGCCTTGCACGCAAATTAGCCTCACGCAGTCTGTTGATCACTGTTTGGGGATGAATTCGACGGTTATGATTACCAATCGTATTCCTTGCCGCTTCAGCGGCCGTTAATCTCCTGTTACGCAGGTGTGCCAACCTAAGAACCCGGTCTTGACGTCGCGACGTTACGCGTGGACGTCCTGATCTCGGCTGGTCATCGACTCTTCCTGTTGCGTTAAGACGTGAAACTAATCGACTAATAGTTGATTTGTGAACTCTGAATTGTCGAGCGACGTGAAGTTGCGTGTTCCCTGCCAGAAGCATCGCTATAGCACGTCCTCTATCAACCTTTGATAACCGTGGCATAATTGTAAAAGGAATTATTGTTTGCAAAAGTATTGGCGATGATGTGGCTCAATGTTAGTGATGAATTGATACTGGTTTGAATGAAAAAAGAATGCATATGTTTGTACAGGCACGGTTTTTGATGTTTTTACCGCGCCGGAAGTGCATAGGTCTCTAGTCACACTTGGGTGATTTTGAAGATTGGTATGGGTGTTAGGCAGGGTGCATGTTTATTTCCGCGATTTTTATACAGATATGTATATTTAATACAAAATTAATCACAATTTTCCATGTTGCGTTTCTTTTTCGTTTCAGTATATATTACGAGTGCGAGTAGCTACTGCAGTAAACCTTATCACAGAAATCCAGATTCTGTATATTGTCTCTGTCGGGGAAGGTACAGCACAAATGACCACCACGACAGATATGTGTCAGTTTTCTTAGTTTAAAAAAAATAAACGATCGAATTCCATCACGCCATCACGTAGGTCTACCGATTCATGGATTTGAAACACAGGGACTTCGATCAGTTATCGCAGTAATCCGAAGGGTTCTGGGGTTATCGCCTTAAAGCTGATTAAAGTTTGCATATAGTATATAGCAAGATCGTCAGAAAATTCGGACTATAATCGCAGTAGATATTGTGATTTTGTGGTCTGGCCAGGCTTGAACAACTTATCGTAAACAGTTTCGTCCTAAATAAACAAACACTTATTTCAGTGGGTCAACAAACAGATTTAAACTTAGTAAGCAACTTGCCTTTAATTCATGTTGATAGATATTAATTTCTAGCGACAAACATCAGTTTGATGCTTCGTGTGAAGCCCGTGTCCACGTGCCTCCATTTTGACAGGTAAACAGACGGAACACGTGATCGCTAAATATCGGACTAAATCTCATAAAATCTCGTGAACAAACTACCAAGTTGTAAACAAAAGAAATGTTGTTAGCCAAAACCTGGAGGGTATTATGAAAATTGGGAATTTGTTTGCGCTTGGTTGTTATGCCATCTTTATTTCTAGTAGTTAAACAAGTGTCCTCTGAAAGGTAACGTCAGAATCTCGCAGTTATCTCCCTTCAAACAGTATTTTCAATATAGATTTGCAAAAATCGATGCAGGTGTAGATATTTACAAGACATTATTCTTATTGTCTATTCAAAATAGTTCCTGAAATGTTCAAAACATTATCAGCATAGTTAATACATTTCTGTGCACATCTACTTTGAATGACGGACTACAATGACGTGCCTCATACTTGGAACTAATTATAAGCGAATCATTACCCCTAGTTACAGAAACTACCACCAGAGGTCTCAAATTCCGGGCTTCCGCCGAAGAGAAATTTATACTAAATATACCTTTTTTTCATGTAATAGCACTTTATTTGTAGTCTTGATAGTTTTCATAAATGTATATATAGTTCAACTACATCATATATGAACCGAAAGAAACTACAAAATGAACTGTGAAAGGAAATATAACGAAAATGAAAGTGAGAGATTGTGACATCACAACTCGTAGGTGATTGTAATATGGCAGGCGTAAACGCCTCCATAAAAACCTCTACATAAATGAACCAGACATAGCAGTCTATAAAATACCTGAAAATGATGTCTTTAGTTGTGTGAACTATTAAACTATTTACAGTCTTAAAATTCTAATGATGTGGTTGATAACATAAATATTTAACTAATGGTTTAATATTTACATTTAACTAATGATTCAATATTTACATTATAATACTGCCCTGCCCTGCCCTGCCCTGCCCCGCCCCTACCCTCCAGTCTGTGTTGGGCCCTACCGTTACCTCCAGTCTGTATTGGGCTATACCCTACCCTCCAGTCTGTGTTGGGCCCTACCCTACCCTCCAGTCTGTGTTGGGCCCTACCCTACCCTCCAGTCTGTGTTGGGCCCTACCCTACCCTCAAGTCCGTGTTGGGCTATACCCTACCCTCCAGTCTGTGTTGGGCTCTACCCTACCCTCCAGTCTGTGTTGGGCCCTACCCTACCCTCAAGTCTGTGTTGGGCTCTACCCTACCCTCCAGTCCGTTTGGGCCCTACCCTACCCTCCAGTCCGTGTTGGGCCCTACCCTCCAGTCCGTGTTGGGCCCTACCCTACCCTCCAGTCCGTGTTGGGCCCTACCCTACCCTCCAGTCCGTGTTGGGCCCTACCCTACCCTCCAGTCCGTGTTGGGCCCTACCCTACCGTCCAGTCCGTGTTGGGCCCTACCCTACCCTCCAGTCCGTGTTGGGCCCTACCCTACCCTCCAGTCCGTGTTGGGCCCTACCCTACCCTCCGGTCTGTGTTGGGCCCTACCCTACCCTCCGGTCTGTGTTGGGCCGTACCCTACCCTCCAGTCTGTGTTGGGCCGTACCCTACCCTCCAGTCTGTGTTGGGCCGTTCCAGGCGGTTATTAGTATTACGTCGTAGGACCTGAATTGGCTCGGGTGGACCTGAACCACACCAGAAAACGGATATATACATGTTTATGTATAAATATATATTTTAAACGCACAATTAAATGGAAAAATATGTAAAGCGTCTGAAGATATAATGCAAATGCTTATTTACAAATATATTATGGATTTTAGTATGTTAATTAAAAAGCATCTATTCTTGGAAACCATATATATTTCTTCTTACATTTATCCTTTGCAAGGATTTTACCTCACTTATATTTTTATATATTTGTATGCAGATACAAATAAGTGAAGTAAGATCCTTGCAAAGGATTAATGTTAGAAAAATAATCTTTAATTAACATCCTAAATATATATCTTCCCCTATAATGAGTACATAGTATGTTCATAAATTATAAATGAGATGTAACTGTGAACACTGGTTAGGAAAATATAAATTAAAAAATTAACACATTATTTGACCACTCTCATTCATAATGAAAAACAATGTTCACAAATTGTTCAACATGATAGGACTGAGTGTATAGGTGAACAGTGTTAAGTCATTACCTTTAATTATTTGAATAATATTAAGACACACACTGCACAGGTAAAGGTATATATATCCTTGAAACAACAAATACCTGTGCCCAGTGTTGTGAATGGTTCTATAAACACTAGTCAGCTTGATAGGTGTTCAGGTGATCCTGTATATTGTCACCTCATTATAGTCAATTAGTGTCAGCTTGGGTATATCACTCAATACAGCAGCCCTGTAGTTTGTATATAAACTGTGTATAGTTTCACTGCAGACATAGCCACTCATAGTCTCTGCTTTACTAGTGCTTTACTGTTAATCTTGTATATAATAATTCATCATTTTTAATACTTATTGTTAGACTAGATATTTTTCCTACATTTTCAACAGATAATTTTACCAAGTAATTGTGTAGTGCTAATAGTGTTGTTAGTTTATTTTCATGATGGCCACCTTAGTGTTTGGCAATTCTCAGATTAGGTATTTTTACCAACATTTTGAAAATGGAAATGAATGTGACATACATGTTATTTCCAAAAGTGGATTAACATTTCAAAACGCTTGGAATCAGTTGAAGAACTTGGTAACAAATTACAAAATTTTGGTCCTCCACTTGGGTTATGATGAATTGGCTAAAAGGGAAACTGATGAAGAAGTTCTTTCAAAGTACCAAACTCTTGTAGAAAATATCTGGAAAATCAATCCAACAATACATATAGTGATTTCAGCAATACCACCAAGAGGTGACAATAAATTCAGCAACATTCTTGTGAAAGATTCCTATATTAGGTCAATCAATGAAGAGGCTATGTCAGTTAATCAGGGACTTTCTGCTGTTTCAGCACTTATTGATCAGCTACATTTTACAGGGCATGGCTATTTCATGACAAATGGTTGTCTAGACAGGTCACTTTTAGGTAGGGATGGTGTTCATTTCAGCATGTCAGGTGTTAAGACAGTTTTTAAATCAATCCTAAGTTGTGTTAGATATGTATCTGGACAGTTTATGAAAAGCAAGCAGAGTGATAGGTCAGGCAAAGATACTAGTGTAGGTAAAGATGTATGTACTGTATCTGATACTCCCATAAGAAGTGATAGGTCAGACAAAGATGTATGTACTGTATCTGATGTTGATACTCCCAGTAGTAGTGATAGGTCAGACAAAGATGTATGTACTGTATCTGATACCCCAGTAGTAGTGATAGGTCAGACAAAGATGTATGTACTGTATCTGATGTTGATACTCCCAGTAGTAGTGATAGGTCAGACAAAGATGTATGTACTGTATCTGATACCCCCAGTAGTAGTGATAGGTCAGACAAAGATGTATGTACTGTATCTGATACCCCCAGTAGTAGTGATAGGTCAGACAAAGATGTATGTACTGTATCTGATACCCCCAGTAGTAGTGATAGGTCAGACAAAGATGTATGTACTGTATCTGATACCCCCAGTAGTAGTGATAGGTCAGACAAAGATACCAGTGTAGGTGAAGCGAAGATTTGTGATCGTCAACATGGTGGTGGAGTCGAACCATATATGGTGAGAAATAATGAGCTGCATGTAAGTGAAATTATTGACATCTTACAAAATTGGTAAGTACTCCAGCAGTTAAACCGTCAGGTGGGGAAGCTTTTATGATTCAAGGGAAACATGTTGATGATAGATATTCATTAGTGCTTTAAATAATAAATAGGTTTTCATCTGCAGCCCGCCTTGTGCGTATAAATGCTCGGATGTAAATCATTAATTAGTGGTGTTTTTTAGATATTTATTTAGATGTTTACTAGTGCTTTTGTATAATATGTTTTATGTTATTAGGGCTAGACTGCAAGAGTGCAATTATGGGGACTGCTCTGCGTACCTTTGGACATTGTCCACACCCTTGTGGCTAGTTCACATAACTTTATAGGATATATACTATTTAATTGTGTAATTTAGAAATAAAATAAATTAATTCTGAGAGTCTCATTTTTTCATTACACTGATTGAAACACATATTCACATATATTTTCTTGTCACTTGATCGGTACTCAAAATATTTTCTATAATAAAATTATATGGACTCATTGTAGAACCACGTCCTCGTCGTTGAGTCTGGAAACATTTCAAATGGCCAAGAGTTCTACATCATTCTAATTTGTTTTTTCAAATGAAAATGGTGTTTCGACATGTAATAACACCCATTCTTGCATAAAACACCGAGAAATAACACATTAATAATCAATAAACACCTTTAAAACCCATTCAGGTCCAGATTCAGGTCCTTTCAGGCCCATTCATGTCTTTAGGAGGACCCGTATTACCACCTTCCTTTCACTCGCACCTACCTGAGGACACCCCCTATCGCCGAAGAAAATTTCTAAAACTGGCGACTTTTGTTTGTTTTTGTGAACAATGATGAAAATAAATTGTTTCTTCAACTTAATCTTTGTTTAATTATACACCATGTTATACAAGTTAATGTATAGAAGGTTAAGAAGTATGTGTGAATATTTCTAAGTACTTTTATTTACAAATAAACTTGACAAGATGATCCTACAAAAGGTTTCCACAGTGTTCTGTTCGTTGCTGTTTATTTTGTCATTATGTTACACAAGTTAATGTATAGAAGTGTGAATATTTAATACATTTACTTATTAAACACTTCGACAAGATGATCATACAAAGGGTTGTTATCTAACCTCCACTCTCTGTCCATTCCTTTGCCAGGTCTAAAACAGATTCCCCGTCATTAGTAAGTATGGTCGTGATGTCATACTTACCTCCTGTTTTCTCAACGTTCTGTTGAACGTGACGTTCACAATCAGTGAACATGTCTACATCTGATGTGAACATGGCTATGTCATGTAGACAATTATACCCACGTTTATCTACAGCTGTAGTTAGTGCTGGGTATAACTTACACAGCTCTAAACTAAGCTCCCTGTGTCTCCATATACAACTAACATGTAATATTGTATACCCACGGATATCTAAAGCTGTAGTTAGTGCTGGGTAACACTTACACAGGTATAAAATAAGCTCCCTGTGTCTCAGACTACAACTCCAATGTAATACTGTAAACTCTGACCTGTCCACTAACTGTGACATGTACTGACCACACACACAACTCCTATGTACAACACGACCATTTTCTGTCTCACACTTATGTTGTACATCCTCAACTCTACACAATGATTTAAGTATCAATCTCTCCACTGTCTGAAATATACCAACGTTTCCTGTCCGTGCCACACGATGGAGCGTGCTTTGTCTACCGTCATCAGTCTCATGTACCAAGTCTGGGTAAGTGTCATACAACATGGTCACCATCTCTTCTCTCTCAAACAAACACGCCTCGTGTAGGACATTGATATTCTCAGTATAATATGATGATCGTGACCTGCGTGCCCTCGCTGTAGGAATGACGTCATACTTAGTAGTTGTGTCAGTAGTTGTACACTCCCACCCTTCACTACACTAAACGGTGTATCATTGTCGGGTGTGACACCCACAGAAAGGAGATACGAGACACGATCTTCTAAACCAGCAGAGCAAGCTCCATTTAACAAGGCACCTTTTATCAGTTGGTGTAAGTTTTTGTCATCATTCTGACCACTTAGCCATCTGATAAATCCCTGTAGAAACAGGGTGTCTGTCCATACATCTAATCTAACTAAATAGTCACACTCACTCAAATACCAGTAACTTTTAGGATCAACAGATTGAAACTCTGTCACTATACGTTTATACATGGCATTGGTTTGATTATCAGATGATATAACTATTCTGTTTGGGGTGTTTTTTGTTGTAGTTACATAACTGAGGAACTTTTTGGGACAATTCTGTATGTAGCCAATGGGAGTTTTCTCTCCATACAAAAGTGCCACTGTTTCCTCAATGGAGTCGTGGTTGAATTTGAAACAAGGATAATCTTGAAAACAATTTTGTTTCCATATCAATTTAGAATCTTTTCTCACCAGCCAACCCAAAAGGCATTCTAATGACTCCTTTACAAATTCAGCTTTCTTTTTCTCTATTTTGTGAATAAGCTCAGGTGTTAGGTTAACTTTTACTACATCAAAAGCAAATGCTGCTTTCATTTTCTCACTTTCCTCAATATTTTCAATGGAAGGGTCTAAATCATGTTCTACAACTGAGCCGCCATTGAGGAACAGATACAGTAGACCATGAAATTTCCCGTCTTCTAATTTAGATAAAGAGGATTTAAAATAATGCAAAGGTCTTTCAAAGAATTTGACTCTCTCTGTTTGTAAACTAGGTGTGTCCCTAAATAATCTACAACACTGTGGAAACCCAATGTCTGGGGCCGAGGCCACAATCTGTTTCTCCTCATCATCTGTCCATTTAACAAATTCAGTTTTTGGTTGATACAACCTTAACAATGCAAGTTTTTCTTTTTCTTCTTTGTACTGGCTAAGGTCAACAATGTTTTCTTTGGTAAATAATTTTCCCAGGCCACTTATAGAATTAAAAATCCCACTACGAATTGTAATGACCAGATAATTGGCCTCAGATTCATTTCCACAAAGTTTTGCAATAATTCCTTTTTCTCGTTTCTCCCATTCTTTCACATCTTCCTGACACACAACATTCTTTCCAAAGATGTCATCAAAATAAATAACTAATTGTGACTTTGGTGACACCCAATCCATGTCTTTTATGTCGTGTAGTTGTAGTGGTTGTCGACATTGTTTCTGTTGCCCCTCCTCTTCATTACAGCACAGCAAACGGAGAAGTTCAAGTGCAGTAGATGATTTCCCGTCCCCGGAGTTTCCCTGGATTATAATGATCTTGTTCTTCAGAAGTTTTTGACGGGCATCTTGGAGACTTTTGGTAGGAACAAACTGGTTGTTATCTTTTTCTGTCTGAATTGTAGACTTTGTTGTATCTGCAAGGAAAGAAGATTAAACTTATAAGAACAAACATCAGAATGAAAAAGCCAAAATTCATGAGTTCCCTGGGAGCATGAGATAATATTTTTTTTACATAAAAAATGACAGACCCCCTACCACGAAAAAAAAATACCTACAATATATAGATACATATAACTTGTCACATATTACTGACCCTAATATTACATCATGTACATGAAATACATGTACATTTTTCCTGATATGGTTTATGATTATTTTCCTTATTTTAATGGATACAACCTGAAATCTTGTGATGTTAAATCAATGCCACCGAGGAAATGATTACATCACTCAAAGGGATTTGGGTGCCAACCAAATAATGATCTTGTTGGTTCTGTGAAAGACTGATCATTTCTTTACTTTCTCTTACTATCTTAAATTCCAGTACTTCTCAAGAATAAGCAAGAACAAATTTAAAATTTCAAAATATCCTTTGTATACTGTCAGCCATATTGATTTCCTTATCAGTCTTAATAGTAAATCGGACACAACTAGGGTCTATGGGACCTACATTTCAGTTGAGAATTACTGTTTTAGTAGCCTTCCAATATTTCTCAAGAAACTTCAAGCTATAAAAATCAAAGAATTAAAGATGGCTGCCTGTTTGCTGTTTTGTTTTTCCAATCAGGCTCTCTTTGGAATGGGCATATTTAAGAACCTCCATGAAAAGTTTACAAAAGATCCGTGCCCTATTCCCCAGGAAATCACAATTACAAGGATTTTATGGACGGACAACGAACCACAGAAAAGGTCTATTTGAATTGTTCATGAACTGATATACCTAAAGAGGGGTGAGGGCTGGTGATGGTAGTGAGGAGTTGGGGGCTAAAATAGTCATTTGAAGAATAAGAGGCCCATGGGCCTGAGCAGGCCACAGAGTTCTGATACATTTCAGTCAGAGCCAATATGTGCATAACATCAAAATGTCATTCCATAATGTTATTCTACCCAAGTTTTGATTATAATTTTTCTAATAGCAATTAAACAAATGATGCTCAGAAGTGTGATTTCCCTTTATAAACTATAGTAAATTTTACCCCTCCCCAGAGGGGAAACGTGAGACCAAAGGGTGATGAAATTCAAACTTTTGGTTAAGCAGAGTGTTTGATTTGAACTTATTTGCGTGTTGAGAAGACAATTTTTGAAATACAGTTAATTTGACCCCATTTTGCTCCAACCCTCAGGCCCTGGGAGGTGAGGACCATATAATTTACACTGTTGGTTGACTTTGACCATAGAAGTTTCTCCAAAATTTCATTAAAATTGGTTCAGGGATTTCTGAGACGGCAAAAATGTGAATTTTTAATGGACAGACGACACCTACTGCTCAACAATGAACAAAAGGAATTAAAATGGATGACTTCAGACTTCAACTCAGGTGACCTAAAATTTGACAGACGACAGAAGCTGGCCCTGACAATAAGACAACCTGTTTCCATCAGTCAGCCACAATGACTATGTGACGTATCAGATAACATGTGGCCTTGACCTTTGATGGATAATTTCATCAACAGTAATTGTTATTTCAAAATCAAGTATTTTGTGTGTTCTTTAAACATGTAAACATCAATGTTTCAAATGTTTCAGTAGCTGTCGTCCCTGATGAAGTTTGGTCCATATGGGTGTTATGTTGTATCCCTCCAATCTCAAGACTCACCTATCATAGCCGTCAACTTAGGATCCCTTCCTGTAAAATAAAATGATCCATGTCATGAGATATTTCACATAACTATGATTTACAAATTTACAGTGACAAAATAAATAGAAAATAGTTTTGATATGTGAATAACAGGAAAGTGAACACCCTCCCAGTTGAATGTTGGATTGTCGGAACTTATGTGAAGCATGGAAAACTGTGTTTCTATTCAGTCAAATGTTGGACAGAGATTTATTGGTAAGGTACAGATTAGCAGACATAATTATAAGTTATGACATAAGAGCATTGTCCACGGGGCCAGCATGTGTGGGACACAGTGACTCCTCCGGGTAATCCCTTCTTGTCCAGCATTGTTTATTATTATAGGGTGAGGATCTTATCTTTCCCAAGATATGGAACATGAACTAAATTCCCAGGGGCTGGACTAGACATTAGGTCAATTCCGACAGTGAACTAAATTACCAGGGGCTGGACTAGACTTTTGGTCAATCATGACAGTGAACTAAATTACCAGGGGCTGGACTAGACGTTAGGTCAATCCTCACAGTGAACTAAATTCCCAGGAGCTAGACTAGACTTTCGGTCGATCCTGACAGTGGACTAAGCCCCAGGGGATGGACTAGACTTTGGGTCAATCCTGACAGTGAACTAAATTCCCAGGGGATGGACTAGACTTTGGGTCAACAGTGAACTAAATTCCCAGGAGCTGGACAAGACTTTGGGTCAATCCAGACAGTGAACTAAATTCCCAGGGACCGGACTAGACTTTAGGTCAATTCTGACAGTGAACTACATTACCAGGGGCTGGACTGGACTTTGGATCAATCCTGACAGTGAACTAAATTCCCAGGGGCTGGACTAGACATTGAGTCAATCATGACAATGAACTAAATTCCCAGGGGATGGACTAGACTTTGGGTCAATCATGACAGTGAACTAAATTCCCAGGGGATGGACTAGACTTTGGGTCAAGCACTGAATAACACACAGAGGAGGGTAAAGGAATGTCTTGTAATAGTAGGAAGTGTGAACCACACACACTGGACCTTCACCTGAGGTTATGTACGCCAACACTGTAATCGACTGAGAAACACAGACTGTCTTGGTAGGAAGTGTGAACCACACACACTGGACCTTCATCTGAGGTTATGTACGCCAACACTGTAATCAACTGAGAAACACAGACTGTCTTGGGTAGGAAGTGTGAACCACACACACTGGACCTTCACCTGAGGTTATGTACGCCAACACTGTAATCGACTGAGAAACACAGACTGTCTTGGGTAGGAAGTGTGAACCACACACACTGGACCTTCACCTGAGGTTATGTACGCCAACACCGTAATCAACTGAGAAACACAGACTGTCTTGGTAGGAAGTGTGAACCACACACACTGGACCTTCACCTGAGGTTATGTACGCCAACACTATAATCGACTGAGAAACACAGACTGTCTTGGGTAGGAAGTGTGAACCACACACACTGGACCTTCACCCGAGGTTATGTACGCCAACACTGTAATCAACTGAGAAACACAGACTGTCTTGGGTAGGAAGTGTGAGCCACACACACTGGACCTTCACCTGAGGTTATGTACGCCAACACTGTAATCGACTGAGCAAGCGCGGCGAGTATTCTTCTTAAAATTTACAAAACTAGACCCATCACACAGGGCTTCCCATAATATCTGACTCTTAAAACCTGAATCTTACATTTAAATTAGATTAAAATATACAACAATTGTATCAGAGTGGCTATGTATGACTTCTGACCATATAACTGGGACTAATGACCACACGTATCTTATAGGTGTAGAGCTTCTGTTTCGATAAACAATGTAAATACCGATATTATATTTGTAAAGGGGTTCACAATATATCGTCTGCACGAACTTTTTATTTCTGAAGTAGTCTCATGTTACCTGATGTCCATCAAAACCAGGTGTAGAAAGATCATTCTTCTGATAAATGTTTAGAAATATTACATTCATTAAATGTACGTTGACTGTCAGACTGACACAGAAGAACTGAAGGATGGACTAATGGACAATACAAATACTACAGGGCACCTACACCTCCTTTCTGGCCTTAACTCATTAAGCTTTTGAAGTAATAGAAGACCCATAAACATTTGATGGCATTTTAACCTTAAACTACCTAATGACAAAATATCATAGGTTCAGCCTCAGAAGAAATTCAAAAGAAGATTTTTGAAGTTCGTCCCAAGTCATATTTACCAACACACCAACATAATTGTCTGTTATACCTGCATTTTTGGCTGATGTTTGTTTCATGTCACTGACATCATTCTTCACAGCATCAACATCACCACTCACAGCATCAACAGTGCCTGTCAAAATGTTAAATAAAATCAATTTTATATAATATCTATAACTGTACAGTAAAACCTCAATATAGCACTATCTTCCATCCAGCAAGATTTTGGTGGTACAATGAGGAGAAATTTCAGAGAACCTTTCTGAGCAATAGCGAAAACAATTCAAATTGTCAAAGTTAAAGATGGCGACCTGTCATCCACCTTATTTTCATATCTGTCCTTAAATGGAACATGCACAACTAGGGACCAAAGGGAAATAGAAAGTGAAATTTAAGAAAGATCAATAAAGAATTTTGTGAGAAATAGCTATAGAGATAACAGACTTTAACTGTCAAAATTGAAAATGACTACCTATAGCTTTCTATCAGCTATCTTGTTTTCAGATCAGTCTCAAAATAGAACATGCATTTGTGTAACTAGGGACCAAGGGGAACCTAAGAGCGAAATTTGAGAAAAATCCATGAAGATTTTTCTGAGAACAGCAATGACAATTGCTACAGGCTGGATGGATGTTTGACGTCGGACAACCCTGTGACTTTTACCTTTTGTCAGTTAACTCCTTGTTCTGGTACGACCAACTGTGCTTTGTAATGTTAGCTTCATAATCTGACCTAGATCTTTGACCTTGACCTTTGGTCAGCTGACTTCGAGTTGAATTCTTATCAATATTGCTTCATAGTGTCACAACAAAATGTTTATCAATGAAAAAACGCACGAATTTACCTTGACCCATTAACCTTGAACATTAACCTTGAGCCTGAATGTGTGCATTTTTGCGAGTTGAACATCTGGACCAAATTTTCATGTGAATGAGACAATGAATACCAGTTATCAGTCAATAACAAATAAATGTGGACAGACAGACAGCAAGTGATTACTCTATATGGCACATGTATCTCCATACAAATAGTAAATCTGTATGAAATTCATTCCAAGTCAAACTTTGACAGGCGGCTGAGTATATTATAGTCAGTGGGACATGTTACATACCTTTTAGGTTGCCCATGTCAGTTGTCATCTCGTCTTGTCTCTGTTTTACGTCACAGATTTCCCCTAAAAAGACAAACAATATCTTGTAGACTCAAGAACATGCATGAAAGAAAAAGTGATAACAAAGATCCATACACACCTGTCAAATGTATAGTGATAACAAAGATCCATACACACCTGTCAAAGGTATAGTGATAACAAAGATCCATACACACCTGTCAAAGGTATAGTGATAACAAAGATCTATACACACCTGTCAAAGGTATAGTGATAACAAAGATCCATACACACCTGTCAAATGTATAGTGATAACAAAGATCCATACACACCTGTCAAATGTATAGTGATAACAAAGATCCATACACACCTGTCAAATGTATAGTGATAACAAAGAT